>NW_008657747.1:15000-36222 GCF_000695815.1 Acanthisitta chloris | reverse complement strand
AGTTTGTATACTCGAAAGTGATTGGTTTTGCTGCAAGATTAATTTTGGAGATGATCTGTCATTCTGAATGTGGCAGAGCTGGGGGGGGCTGTGTGTGTGTGTGAACAGAGTGTGCCCATCGCATGCAGTTTTGGTCAGGAAGAAATCCCTATTGAGAGCAATCCAGAATTTCTCTGTGTTCTGCATTGCTGTTACCACAACCAAAAAACCACCCCAACGACCCCACAAACCTACCCCTTCCAAACCAAAAACCACAAGAAGAAGGTCCTGTCTCATTGTACTAACAGCACATGCAGAAGTCAGAAGACGGGCTAAATTATGGCAGCAGACATTTGGCTCTGCCAGATTTAAAAGGTCATCACCAAAAGGCAGGCTGGGAAAAAAGTTCCAGTAAAGGGGCAGGAAAGAATAAAAGCTAGAAGTCAAAACATGTTTCTGTATTTGTCTCAACGTAAATGATGTCTAGTCACACACATGATATTTATATCAAATATTTCTTCTCATGGTCCTAACTACATTGAGCATGCTGTTGTTGCTTCCTTAATGCAATCTCCAAAGGTCAATCAAGTTATAGAGTCAGGCTGATGAGATTAGATATTACTTTAAAAAATGACAAAAAAAACCTGTGTTTGGAGAAAGGCCTGAACATGACTCCAATATAATTCTGTCTGGTTTGCTCCAGGTCCCTGTATCTTTTCCAGGAAACACTGTGTGAACTGAACCTATCTACTTTAGCTCCGAGTATGCTTTCTCGTTTTCTGGTGATAGCTGAGGTATCTGCATGTTCTTGGGGAGAGATGAGGGAGTCTTCTGGGCACAGGACAAAAATAAAATGACACGTTCAAGTGCCTTTTTTAATGCTCCAGGGAGATTTTACTATCTGAATTGTGTGCAGTGAGCAGGGATTTTTCATTTCATACATCATTCACGACTTGCTGCAGTGATTCCAAAAAGTCCCACAAGCCGAGGCGCTGCTTGCACCAAAGCACAGAATTTTCAGTTTGTGAGTTTTAACAATGGATGTTAGAGCTTTATGAAGGCTTCACCCAAAATTTGTGATGGGGACTTACAAGAAAAGGAGTCGTGTCTGAGGACACAGGAGGATATACAGTAATGACTATGGCAAGATCCAGCATGCTTTTCCTTCCCCTCCTTCTTCTCCCATTGCTACCAACTTGATGCACAGGGAAGGTGAACAGGTCCTCAACTTTGTATTTTATCTAAACACAAAAGCAGTACCAAGGTTTTTGTTTTATATTAGGCTGTTGTATTGATACAGATCTGTGAGCAGCATGTGAAGTTTGTCTTTGTTTATACCCTATGTTCATTTATTTAGGATTAGTCAACACCTTTTCCAGAAGTTGCAAAGTGTCTGGGATGATATACTAAAGGTGAGGTGATTTAAATCTAGTTTTATTAGTATTTCTCATCTACTTTAGAAGCTTTGGAGCAGATGCATGAATCTTTAATTGCTATAGTAAAAAAACAGCGGGTGGGGGGAAAACCTCTTCCAGCAATGTCACCTATGCATGCTGAAGTTAGATTGGCCTTCTGTATCTGTCAGTGGAGTTGAAGTGAATGGATACACAAGACTCTGGACAGATGGGCTGGCATCTTGTTACAGAGCAGTTTCCATCCGTGTGCCCACCATGGGCTTTCTGGCTTTCTCTGTAGTCTCAAGAAATCAAGTCACCTAATTACCTGGCAGCCCTTATAGGTCAGCTGAGTTAAAGACAGAGTTGTCACTGATGCTCCAACATTGCATTCTTTAGAAATGAAGGAATGTAAATAGATCAGGTTATTACCTTTATTCTTCCTTTTTTTTTATGGTGGAGGGGACTGCAGTCCAGTTTTGAGACACTCTTCCTGGACAGTATAGCACACATGCTCCAAAGGCAGGTTACATGGCAGGAGACAAGCAGGAGGTGGGTCAACAATTCCCTGTTCCAGTAGGTGCTTATTCAAGGCAAAAGGGGAAGATAAATACAGTTTCAGCACCTCTGGTTGGATGGGCAAAGAAGGGAAGGCAGTAGCTCTCTGAGCAATGTTGGCTGATGTGAAAACACATCAGATTCTCCCTCAGCCTCGTGGTGCTTTCCTCTGATGGTCTCTCATAGCCAAAAACTCATTCTGGTCTGCATCCTTTCTGTTCACTCCCAGCCTAGGTTTTCCAGTTTTACAGTTCTGTCCTATCAGGATGAAGGAAGCTCTGGTGGGAACCTCCACAGACAAGTCCTACCGGAGCCCAGACAGACTATTCAGGAAAGAATTAAAGGTGTTGAGGAACACATTCAGTGCAGGTAGCTCAGGTGCAGCTGCAGTACAAGATGCAGGCTGAGCTCTGGGGAGCAGAAAATGGTACCAACCCCAGGCAAGAGGCCACAAACTGGCACAGACCCTTTGCACAACAAAGGGCTCAGGGACCTGTGGCACAGCCAGGTGACCAGACACCAAGAAACACATCGGGAGCCAGTGACTTAGCAGGAAGACCCCAGACTTTCCCACTTGGACTGTGAGGGTAGAAAAGCCCAGGGGTTCTTTTGTTGGGAGTCCCTCCTTGGAGGCACCAGCTTGAGCAGTTTCTGTGTTACTGTGCTGTGAATAAATTGCTTTAAGGATCCAGAGGTCTGAAACTTAGCTAAGGGAAATCTGGGGTTGAGCCAAGAAAGACCGTGGTCTGACTGTGTGTGAGTGGGGTGTGCAGGGAGCCAAGCAGGGACCCATCAGCTCACTGGAGCTGCCCACTGGGAAGGGGCTCCAGTCCCAGCTCAGCTGGGAGGACTGTGCCTGCCAGAGTGGGCCCTGGATGGTTGGACAGCAAAGTTTCCTTAACAAAAGGCCAGCAATTGTGATCCCACCCAGTGCCAAAATTTCAGCCTAAGACTCTTGAAGTTATTTTTGTACACTTACAGCCCTGCACTGCCAAAGGAGCTCAGCATATTGTTGACAGGTCTATCCAGAACATCTGCTGTGAACCCTCCTCTGGTTCTGCCAAAGCAGAGTTTGTTGGATGGGCCCTTGGAAGGGAGTTTATGGTTGTGTTCTCCTGTTCTTATGGCAATTCCCCCTCAGCTGGACGCAGGGCCTGCAGAGTCCATTTATCCTGTTCCAGCCCCTTCATCTGGCACTCAGCACCTACAGGAGGGCAGGAATCTGAAAACAGCCTTTGTTATGACAGAGATCTCCAGATCTTGTAGCAGATGTTGCTGGTGAGAAGCAGTTTTCTTCCAGCCAAACCTTCTTCAGCTCAGCTGAGAAGATGCATAGAGAATCTCATAAGGCTACAGGCTTTGGCAAGGAAACTCAGCATTTACCAATGCCAGCTACTCTCTATATTTCTTTTTGAAGGCTATGTAGAGCAAATGATCTCTTCTCTGTCTCTGTGAAACAGCTGTAAATTTCTCTTCCTTTAAACCCCCCACCCATTAAACAACCCTGACAACAGCCAACAGTTATCAGATGCAAAATGAACTATGTGCCTGGGATAAAGAGTTGTGTATCTGCCTCTCCTTGATCGATCCACCGGACGTGTTGTATGCCAGCACCTTAATTTAAAATATTCCTGGGAAGTAGAAATCCCTGGTAATTTCCATAACAGCCTTTTAAGAAGTCTTGTCACCTTTTCAATCTCCCCTCCCCAGCTCCATACGTTGTTTGCTCTAACCTTATCCTGTGTATACAGACTGCTGCTTTACCATGTGCTGCAGACCTCTCTGCTTTGGGCCCAGAAGATCTTACCAAGATATTTTTAGCTTACTTTAAATCAGTGGTTGTGATAATCCCTTTCCAATAATTCCCAAGAGATAAAAAGCCTTTCCTCATTTTGAAGGAGGCTCCCCAGCTCCATACGTTGTTTGCTCTAACCTTATCCTGTGTATACAGACTGCTGCTTTACCATGTGCTGCAGACCTCTCTGCTTTGGGCCCAGAAGATCTTACCAAGATATTTTTAGCTTACTTTAAATCAGTGGTTGTGATAATCCCTTTCCAATAATTCCCAAGAGATAAAAAGCCTTTCCTCATTTTGAAGGAGGAAGTTTTGCCTTACATTTGGACCTGGGACTGCATGATTTCTGCCCAAGGTGTCTGTTCCCTTGAGGCTGAGAAGATGTCCAGTTCTAGTTTTTATGGTAGAAACAACTAAGACAAGCACAGAGGATGGTTTTGTGACATAGTGAATTTACCCAAACTCTAAAAAATTAAGTCAATCCGGCTTGTTTTATCTTCTAACTGTGGTGATCCTACCCCAAAGGGTGGGAAAAAAAGACATATTTCTTTAAAGGGGCAATTAATAAGTAAATAATGCATTGGTTTTGCAAGTAACTAGGGATGTAATAGTCTGATTAACTATTGAACTGCAGCCTCTACATAAATATACTGTGAATTTTGGAACTGCTGCTGTTGCAGCCCTTGTACTGTAAAATTGCAGGGTTGGGTGCATTTCACACAGAAAAATTGCCATTTTGCTTCTCCTCTTGCCAAGATGCTATTGAGTGCAGAACATCTTTATTTTATGAAGTTCTTGTTCCTACTTGTTTTGGGGAAAGAGGGCTTGTTTTAAGGTTAAGAAAAAAAATGGTTACCAGACTGTTAGTTAAGTAGCTGAGTGAAAGGCTTGTTATTTTGTTTTCACTATTAAAATATCCCCTAATCCACCTTGCTGGGTTTCTACCACTCTTGTAATATTCAATCAAGCCCTTGTTTTGTGAGAAATGTGACAATGCATTGTTGGCACTTTACAAACCTACAGCCCTCGGCAATAGATAATGAGAGGCAGGGGTTTTTTTTTTTTCTCTGTGCAGGACACAATGAAATTTTAGACAGATGAATGCTAAGAGAACCCTATGTACCAAAGGCAATGTTTACTGCATGTAATACATATCATTGTTTGTCTCCTGTAGTGAAAAATACTTGTGTCACGCTGTTAAAATGTACTCCTGACAGAACAGAGCTTGCTATTATAGGGTCCATTGCTTAAAAAAAATGATACACTGACAGAAATACAATTTAAGAAAATTTAACACCAAGGGTAGTCGACCATGTAGGTTACTATTAAGGGGCCAAAACTCAAGGCCATGGTTTTATTAAAAAAGAGAGATAGTTTATTTGCTAGTAGTAGGTAAAGTTTAAAAATAAAAAATAGAAGGGAGAAAAGGAGCAAAAAAAAAAAATATCAAACTGCATCCCTTGGTCTCTAGTTTGTAAAAAATTAATAAAAGCAACAGTTCAATAAGATTTTATTGCAGAAATGTTTAAGTGAAACATTTTAGGAATGCTTCAGATTTTTAAACAGTTACTTATGCTGGGGAGAGCTGTAGCACCACAGTGCATAACAAATCGTTGCTTTTGGATGCAAGGCACGCCCAGTGCTTTTCATAACATGAATAGTGAGTCCTGGTTAATTTGAATCAGTTTGTGCATTCCCCCATATTTTCCCTTGGTTTTAGAAGCATATTGAGATTAACAGTTTACTGGTGTGAGCAAATGCTGTGTTGTATTTGGCTGGCTGACCTTGTACAGTTAAATCATCACATGTTTGCTTTAAGTTAATAGTGGTCAAATTACTAGTCGCTAATTTGGATCTAGAATTTACTTTCTCCTTCCCATCTTTTCATTGCAAATTTCTAAGTGCAAGTGATGAATTGCTGATGTGTGTCAGTCTATGGGGCACCAACAAGGCATTTTCCTGTGTCTGCCTTGTACAATTAATTATCAAAATCACAACTTCTGCTCCTTGATGAAGAAGCTTTAACTTCTCAAACACTAAATGGACAATATTTGTCTTGGTCAGAAGATGAGCAGTGTTGTATTTGTATCTGGTAGATTCAGTAAAGTGTGCAAATGTGAGTGTCTGAGCCCTTGGAGCCTGAAATCTCCCCAGCAGATTTGGCTGTAGGTTATGTCTGGTGATGTTGGAGTACAGGGATGCTCTAGTACAGGCAGTACCAGAGTGGATATCCTGCCTTACAAATGTGCTTTTTGGACTGAGTAAACATTATAAGACACATAAATCTTTCACGTTTAATAGGCAGCACACTCTGGGGCCAGCTCCTTATTTGGAGATTTTTGGAAAATCTGGCCAGCTCTCTTGAAGATGTGGCCACTTGTTTTTCCATGTAAAATAGGAGATAGATAGGGTCTTTTTAGGGCTGCTCTTTATTCCTGCAGAATGTCATGCTATGTCTGTGTTCATCAAACCAGAATCTTCCCCAGGGATGAGAGGAATTGAAGGGTTTAAATGAAAGAGCAATTGAACATGTACGTTAAGTCATTTTTTAAAAGTGAACAGTTATTCAGATGCTTCTTATTTTAAATGGAAAAAACATGAGGAAAATTCTCTGATATCAACCAGGAACATACTGTATTTTTCATTAACTAGGTTTGATCATCAGGTACAAGTAAATCACAGAAAAGAAATGAACATCATAATGCAGGAAGAAAGTAACTTTTTTCCCATCAAAGTAATAAGAGGTTTAATTTTTTTTTTGCTTTTCCTCACTTATTCCACTTCCCCCACATAATAGCCTCATTTCAGCTACTAAAAGAACATTTTACACACTGATGGTAAGACTGATATATTCACCACAGTGCAAAAAACTAACTGAAATAATTATCTAATAATATAGTCATATTCCTGAACATTGACAACTATATAACACTTATTGTTGGTATGAATTAATTGTTAACCTTCCCCACCACAAAAATTTCCCAAGCCCTTATGTGCCCTTTAAAGCACATATAGAAGTTGTCTTTTGAAGATTTCTGACTTTCTGGACTCTGAACCTCAAGATGGTTCTGCATATATAATTGTATTAAATTATAGCAATGGATGAGCATCACTTATATTTTTGTGGTATCAAGGCTAAATATTTGTTAAACCTTCAAGTTCATCAATTATTGTCAAAGCTAAACACTCATTTTACACAAGATTTCAATCGTTTGAAAGAGGTGGTGACAAAGTTAAGTTGTAGTGCACACCCTGAAGAAATATTTCTGTTGCAAAAGGTTTATTAGAAGCAGAAGTCTCAAATCAATTCTATTTTGCTATTAATACTTCAGCTCTTTGCTTTTTAGATTTCACAAAGATTAGGGTGATAAAAGTCAACAAAGCCAATTTTGGTTTTGTAGTCAATTTTACTTGCAGGTTCTGAATTCTGCAATGTGTGGGTGTTGCACTCTGCATTACAATTGCTCAATATTTCAATATCATTTTTAACTGTAGGGTTGGATTTTTATTCTGTCTCACACACTGTGTAAACAGTGAACTTAGAAATTTAAAAAAACCTTTTATTTAAATACATATATACACATACAATTTTTGATTAATAATCCTGTTATGAAGAGCTTCCTTTTATAGTAGTGACCATTGTAGCTGTAGTACTAGTTCAAGCACAAACACAAAATGCCAGTGGTTTTGAATAAAACCTCAAATAAAGAGAAATTAGACAGAACTATTGCTTTGAACATGCATAATGTTCTTCTAAAGTGTAGAAGGGACAGATTTTAAGCTCAGCTGACAATACTATGCGATGTTTTTGTGCTGCAGATAAAACACCTAAAGAACATAGAAAATACTTTGTTGTACCTTTAGGTTGGCCTTCTCTTTTCTCCCAGTGACCACTTGGAGAATAAACTTGCTCTGGCCTGAAACTCTTTAAAACAACAGGTGTCAGGCTGCTGGCCACCTCCTCTTCCTCGAGCTAGGAAGACTTCTTCTCTGACTTAAAATAGCTACTCCTGCCCTAAAAGCAGCAATTAAACTTTCTAGCAGTCTCACATCTGGCCAGCTGTTGAACCACTCTACCATGGGGAAAGGCTACCAGAGAGTGTTGGAAAACAGCCCAAATAAGTACTGAGAGGGCAAGAAAGTGGATTCACTGTGAAATTGGACATGCACTTGAAACCAGAGGCTGAGGAGAACATGTGGACATACATTCATGACATATTTCAGTATCTTTAATTTCCAGAGACCAAGAAGCTGCTGGGACAGTGAAAGCACAGAGATGATTAAGGCCCACCATGTAAGATAGCTGTAGAAACCCCCTACAACTTACAAATGATTGAACTGTTAGTGCACTATGAACAGTGCTTACCACCCCAATCAGAACAATTCTTTATTTTGATCACTTTCTCATGCTTTCCTTAATTTTGCTGATTTCACCTGTGGCTGTCCAGTGTCTTGCCTTCAAATTCTCAGAAATGGTGCTGTACCTGAATAGTGGCAGGTGTGTTGCTGGCACCTGTGTGGGGCCCTCCTTGTGCCATTTCAGGACACACAGCAAGGGATGGTGTCTGAAGTAGTGCAGGAATTGCAAAAAGCTACAAAACTGGTTCTGTCAGAAGATATGGTAATGCCAGACGAGTCACTAGAGAAGACTCATGGTTATAATTATAGGAGCAGAACTGGTAGAAGATGATAATCTGTTGTGCAGTCACCAAAAAAATACACACACATACCCATTTTAGATGTATTTTTATGTTTTTTCTTTCCTGTAATGTAGATATACCCTGTCCACAGCAGGAGGCTGGAACTCTATGATCTTTAAGGTTCTTTCCAATGCAAACCATTCTGTGATTCTCTGATTTTCCACACACGTGTGCAAACTAAAAAGAGAGAAAGAGGATTATGACTATTGTTCATTTGGTGCCAGTCCTGCAAATCTTCCTAGTACAAGTGAACCTACTGGGCACAATAAGAGTATTTGCTTGATTAAAAATTTATGCGACTTATTGGAGAAATGCTTATGATGTAGTGATATGATATAGCAATACAAGCTTTTTCCCTCATAAAGCAGGGAGCTCTTACTGTGAATCTACTTTATATACCAGCTAGTACTCGTGTGGTGGAGATATTGCTGAGGCTGGCACGTGTTTCCATCGGTGCTGTAATTGTGGCTCACCAGGAAACGCTTCCACAGACTCCCATTAGGGCACAAGCTTTGTACAAAGCTTTGTGGTCACGAAAGGACAGACTCGCAGAGTGACTTGTGTCTGTTTGCTTAGCACTTTAATTGAGCACTTAGAGGGTTATTACTACACCCCCCTCTCTTCTGAAAGCTGGTTTTCCTCCTCTCCCTGAGCCTGTCTGAAAGAATTAGTTCAGGGGTAGAGGTTGGCCACAAGGAGAGAGTTTTGCCTAACTTTAACTGCTGTACTCTCTCAGTGAAATTTAATGATGCTGCAGGGTGGGGGGAGAATAAATCATCCTAGGAATAAAGACTGTTTGGGGTTTTTTCCTGCTATTCGAATCAGTGGGGTTTAGATCAGCTTCTATTAAAGCAATAAGTACAACAATCATAAACTTGATCTGTGATTCTCCTTCCTCCTTTTCTTTTTTCTGATGTTCACAGTAGATGATGAATTAGACAGAAAACTCAGAAATGTTCCTTTTCTGCATCCAGTTAATTGATTAAACAGGAGAAATCACAAAATTTTAAATTGCATTCCTTTAACCAACATAATGTTGTGTAAATATGTGGGATTTTTTTAATCAAGCTGATCTGACAGTGGTGCCTATAGTTTTCTATGCATAAGCTTTGTTCCTGCTAGAAAAAAAAAAAGCCATTATTCCAAGGATTGTGTGCAATATTAAATTTCAACTAATGTCTGTGCCAGGAAGTATTTTAGTTGAGCTAAATATTTAGTTGAGTCTGCAAATACTCAGTAGTTATAAACCCGCCATTTACACCACTGAGCTAAATATTTAGTTGAGTCTGCAAATATTCAGTAGTTATAAACCAGCCATTTACACCACTGGAACGTATACAGGTGCAATTGTGAATTTCTGTCCTGTACTTTCTGAGGAATTCACTGATTCTTGACTTTCAGTTCTTGCTCAGAAATTCCATGATTGTGTAGATAAAACAAAGTACTATTTGATGTCATATGAAACCCTTTTTTTGTTGGACAACAGTTTGGAATCTAAACAAGCTGAAAAGAAACATTTGTTTTGGAAATCAGTCGAAAATGTGGAAGACTATGGAAGTGTAGAGCAAGGACGTAGAGGAAATATTTGTAACTGCAATATGCTGCACATTATTACTTGAGACTATGGAGGGTTTTTTCTTTCTACATTTTACAATCCATGAATTGAGATATCTTAGATAATTAAAATACCCTTTAATTAGTTTTAAGAGTAGGGGAATTTAATAGGCCTGCGGGAACATTCTAAATAAAAATAAAAATGCTAAGCAAAGCCTAGCTAACAGGCAGGTTTTTTCATTAGGAAAAGCACTTCTCCCTGCTATCAGACATTTGTTCCATTTCTGCATAAGTTGGGGTTTTTTTCCTAGGCAGACTCTTGCAATTCGGTAACACATGGTCCTACCCAGGAAATCAATGTGGATATCATTCATCCCTCCAAAGTCTGCAATCTCTTCTTTATAAAACCAAGGAATATTCAACATTATGAAAACTTGCACGTCAAGAAATATTGACACGCAATATTGGCAAAATGCTCCTAATAGGAATATACTGTATCAGTATGATAAAACCATCTAGAATGAGCAGAAAAGCCAAATTTGTGCAAACAATTTTTGTAGGAGTATCACTCTTTTTATACTCAGTTTGGTTTTTATGTCAGCTAAGTCAGAAATAGTACCTGTTACCCCTATGTGTTTGCTAGCAGATAGATGGGGTACACATGGCAGAATTTGTGGCCATTATCTGTATGAACCATCCATCAATCATTTCAAGTCTATATAATACTTGTAAATAACTAGTGGGGAAATCCCTTACTGGAACTTTTGGGCAGAGTTGCAGGGAAAAAGTGGCCTTTGTATTGGGCAGCAGGTGAGAAAATTCCTACCAAAGAGTGGCTGCATACAGACAGCATTGGCCTGCACTCTGTGAGGCCCTGCTGGGTCTAGCTGGGGAGACTCTGCTCTTCCACAGTGCTGGTGTGCACAGCTCTGTCTGTCCTGCCACACAGATCTGGCCTGGGGTGTGCTCAGAGCTGCTGTGGAACTGATTGTTCTGAAACGACTCCCTGCCCCCTGATTAATACTTCTCCAGCTTCAATTAAAATGTAGCATGAAGGGCTTTGGCCTTATTATTTTCCCCTTTACGTGCATGTCTGTAAAGAGGATAATTTTCATTTTTTTTAAATCAAAATCAACTCAAGTTGCCCTCTCATGCTAAAATGAACCACATCAAAATGAAGGGCCCACAGATTTCCAAAGAACTTAGACATAAGAAACCTCCAATAATTTTGGCTGTTTCTCAGAATCCTGAGTTATACCCTAAAAGTCCTAAGGCCAATTTACATGACTTCTTTTATTCAAGAGATGAGGAATAACTAATGCTGTGCAGGGGTGAGCACTTCTCTAGCTGGTTGTGTACTGCCTGAGGTACATTAATACCGGATCAGTGGAGTATCCAGTTACAACACTAAATATAAACAGGAATATTCCTTGTAACCCTTCTTTACTACATTCATGAGTAAACCTGGATGGATCGGGTCAGGGTCTACAAGAAAACCTGTCAAGTGAGAGCAAGTAAATATATACAGCAAGGAATGGAACTGGCAGAAATGGAAAAGCCTGAGGTAGTAGAGAAAGGTAACAATAAAATAGCAATAAGGGGATG
Source organism: Acanthisitta chloris (assembly GCF_000695815.1). Classification (NCBI taxonomy): domain Eukaryota; kingdom Metazoa; phylum Chordata; class Aves; order Passeriformes; family Acanthisittidae; genus Acanthisitta; species Acanthisitta chloris. Next base: position 24,637 of record NW_008657747.1, on the reverse strand, counting down.
GGAAAATGAATTATAGAATGAGGGAGAAAGAGGACAACAAAGGATAGAACAGACAACAGATAGGAAGAAACAAAACCCAGGGTAGCATTTTATGGCCTGTGTTTGGCTGGCAGAAACAAGATAGAAAAGGCTGAGCTGGGCACCTTTGCGACTTTCACGACCTCCCTTTTCTCTAGTAGATATGTTTTGGATCTTGAGGTTTACAGTCCTGAGCAGGGATATAGAAGATGTGATCTTCTGTTTAACTGTGCTTCAGTCTAGTCACCAGCAATGGCATGGAGGAGGAGGAGCAGCTCCGTTTTGGTTTCTAAACATCTAAAATCTTCTCTACACTGGCACAAAGTCCTCCAAAAGGTGCAGGAAAATAGAGAATATTTACTCAGTGCTACCACACTTCTCTCCCTTTAAGCTTATCAATGGGTGAGGACCTCTGGGAGTGTGTGTCTGTCAAATATTTTTCAGATACTTTTAGGAGCAACAGCAGCTGGCACAGGTGCTGGGACAGATCTGATTGGGCTCTGCTACTCCTGCAGCAGATATTTCCCCCGGGAGGGGAAGACACACTCACAAACTCAGGATGACCTTAGTTTTGGAGGAAGGGCATGGAAATGTCCAGAGCTATCCATGTCTCTCCCCCCAAGGGTGCCTTCTCCCACATCGCTCACTTGTTTGTTTATATTCAAGTGGCACTGTAGTTTTTAAGGACAAACCCCCAGCACTTGCATGGCAGAGTGGACTCTCTTCCAGAAATGCACCGGAGATGCACACACTAACCATGTATACAGTGCCACAGGGAGAGCCAAGAGGCTGCAGTGCTGGGCAGAGCACATTAAACACTATGACCGATTCAGAATTGCCTCTTCCCCATCCCTCCAGCTGTCACAGAAACGCACCTCCTTGACTTCATCAGCCTCTCATTACCCTGCATCATCCCTAAAGCAAGGCAGCTCTGCAATATCACAGAAATAGTCCAGGGCAGGATAAATTTACCTGCTCCAACACCTAGGTGGAACGGGATCATTTCATTCACACTTTTTGCACTCTTATCGCTCCCCATCACTTAAGCTTGTGTGAGCTCCAGCAGCGCCTGCCGCGCTGCCTGCTGCTGACCGCCACGGCAGGCCAGGGATAAGCTGCAGTATCAGCTCATCTCCAGTGGCTCAGAGTCGGAACAGCAGTAGAAACCAAACAAAATTCCCATTTCCCCTTCCCCAGAGTGATGCCAGGGATCACTGGATTTGCCCTAGTCTTTTAATCTGACATACCTGGTATCTGGCAACGGGTGTGGAGGAACCGGTTTCAGAGGGAGGGTGGCAAAATGGAGTGAGACAACTTTTGTTGAGTTAGTCAAGATTTTCTGGGGTTGGAGATATTGCAGGTAGAGGAGGATTTCATCCTGATCTCTGCAGTTATCTGTTGTCATGCCTGAGATGTAATTTGGTGACCCCCATTTAAAAACATGTGAAAGTCTGTGTGTAATACAATATATACAGTATGTGACCTACAGCTAGATGCCATTTCTCATGTAATGATTTTTACTGATGCTTTTGATATTTTTCCTCTACTATTCTCTCTTCATACTTTTATCAAAAGAAAGCCATATTAAAGCCACAGATAGATATTTCTCATAGAAGATTCCTTAAGTTTCAAGGGGGAAATGTGACATGCAAAGCAGTAGCAAATGTCAGGCTTGGTGTGGTTTGGTTTGTTTGTTTTACTTTCTGAAAATAAAGAACTATCTCAAGTTTTCTGATAAATTTCAAGTAAATCTGGAAATATTATCCATATAGTGCCTTGTAGCCTTTTTTTTTTCTCTAAATCATGTTATCATGCTGCACCCTGACTTTGTGCAGTCCTCCTTTAGATCTAAATAAGTAGTATAAGAAGAGAAATAAAGTCTGGATTTGACAGTCCTATAGAACCTGCTTTCGTATCATCAGGTATGCTGTTTATGAAAAATTTACTCAAGCTTTTAAAATGTCCCCCAAGTGCTTGGCTGTGAGTGTCTTCGCTGAATTTCAGTGGCTGACAACTCCCATCCTGCTATATTTCCTCCTCAGCTTAAATTTTATCTCGGTACAGCTCAGGAGGCTCCTGCTCTACATAAATAACAGATAAATTGACAAGACAACCTTGACCACATTGTGGCCGCAGCTCCTGACAGTATGGAAAAATAAGAACTTCCCCCTTTTAAAGTAGATGCAGGCTGAGGACCGTGGGGCAGGAACTGTTGAGTTTTAATCCTAGATGGGATTAAATCCCGAACTGTCTCTGTCACCTTGATCAAACTGCTGATGAGAGGGATTTTCAGAGGTGTAGAAGGCAGTTAGGCATCCCTCTGTGATTGAAAAGCCTGGGAGTTCACCATTTTACGGCTCTTTGTGCTCTCAGTACTCTTGCCTGAGTCTCTCTCCCTCTCCAAGGAAGGCTCATGCTCTCCCTGTCCTGCAGGACAGCTGGGAGCACTCAGGAATTAATGGCTGGAGTCCAAAGCATCACTAAAGCTCCCCCTGTTCGGATGGTGTTGAACAATGACAGTAGCCCCCTGAACACCTCCTTTCCAGAGAAGTTTTGTGCATGCCCATCAGCATGGAACAAAGAGTTAACTCTTCTAATTGCCCCCCTTGACTCGAGAGAGCCCACCTGATATTTTAGAGGGGAGATGAAGGCAGGGTGTGCTATGGGAGCCAACACGGTGTGCCCCTGGCAACGTGTTCCTCCGACGCCCGGGCACGTTCGCTACCTCCAGCAAAGCTGGGGAGCAGCAATTAGCCAGCACAGGCAGCTCTTAAGGGGCGTGGGCTCCACTCCTGTAATACATCCCTTTCTTAATGCGACTTGATGTAGATGGAGCAGGGCCCCATCAGGTGTGAAAAGCCCTGCTGCTCCTGGCTTGGAGTGGCCTCCAGACAGCGATTTGGCGACGTCAATCTAGTCATGCTTGATTTGGACACTTAACGCGGTAAAGCAGGGTCCCTCTCCCCCCGATCAACTTCTCAATTAGCGAGCTGCCTCCTGGAACGGCCTTGTTTCACAATCCCTCCGGGCCGCTTCGGGGGTCATTAGGGTGAGAAAACTCCAGCGCCAGCTCCGGATCCAGCCCAGGCAAGGGGAGCCGAGAGATTTCCTAAATACATATAACCCTTTTTCAAGTTGTTTGCTTTCATGGGATTGATTCGTGGCACATTAAGAAGCTTAAGGCTTCGGTATCTTCTTTAAACTGCCCACCTTATCGCCTTTACAGCTGACAGTTTCCTGACAGCCAGAGTGTAAGCACAGATAACTAGTAGGTTAGTACACACACATATATATATACCATATGAGTATTATATACGCCACTTGCTATTTTCTGCTGAGAAAGAGGACGGGGGGAGCTTCTCGTTTGTAGTCTCTGTGGTTTTGGTTAAAGAGAGCTGCTGTGAGCAGTCACTAATTGTAACCGCAGATCTGGAGAGGTGTGCAGGGGGTGCCGATACCCAGCTGCAGTCAGCATCACGTAATAAATAGGCAAATTTATGTCCTCATCTCCCAAATTTCTTTTCTTTCTTTATTAGGGAGCAAACTATTGTTACATTAAATATTCAAACTACACAAAATCTCAAGGGCTTTCCTTTCCCACAATGTGTTCCCAGTATTCATGCAGATGAAGAACAGTAACCCATATACAAACGGCACCGTTTTTAATGAGCAATATATGTCAACATGACACCTTCTTATGAAATGCAGCTTTTTAGGTTCTGCCTTTGTGGATGTAATAATTGAGATGTTTCTAATATATGCAGTTACATTACCTGCTCATTGTTTGCGATTTTGTTCCTCTCCCAACTTTATACTGTTTATAATGCTTCTTGCATTTGCCTCAATTCATGCTCAGTTTTATTTAATTAGAAATATAATTTTCTGCTACATTAATTATAAATTTGAGTGAGACAGCACAGAATTTCCTCAAGCATTCCTTTCAGAAGAGGCAAAAATATCACAGGGAGTGGGGAAGAAACTATAAAACCAGATGCAGGTGTAAAAATATTGATACCCCAAAACCTAAACAATTTAATAAATACATGAGAGTAATAATAGTATTTGTAATTATTTAATTAATGCATCTTCTTATTTTAGTGTGGCATTTATCAGAACAACTGGGTTAAATGTCAGAAAACTGTCATGGGGATTTCTCCCAGAGTCTGACATATTTTGAAAGCATACTTGTAGAACCAGCCCTAAAGATGCTGAAATCTGAGTTTTGAAAACTATATTATTTTTAAATCATCATTTTATTTTTATATTTTGCTCAAAACACTTTCCCCCAAGCCGTAACGTTTTTGTGAACATGTGGATGATATATAGATCCCAGCAATGCATATGCATGCAGAATGCAATGTATATAGTGTATGTGCTTCTTCAAAGTGCCCTGATGCTTTGATTTGTAACTGTTTAAGGTTTTACTTAAAATTCTGAACACTGCGCAGAGCATAGCCATTTCAATGGAATACTTCAAATAGTAAGTCCTAAAGGTGACACAACAAAGGAAATACCTTAGATTCTGTGGCTTTTATTTATAAAGGAAATGCTCACACAGTCCAATGAAGGAAAACTTTACCCGTTTCCATTTCTATAGGAAGAGCAGTTCGATTAAACTATGGCTTTGTTGCAGGAATTCGCAAGCGCATCATATGATTTGTATGAGCAGAATGAAATATTTGCATGCCATCTAATGGATTGATGCACGTCCTTGTTCCTAATTTCTAAGCATTTTGCTTATTGCAAACATTATTTTAAAAAAAAAATCTCACTCATCTTACAGTGTTTTTTTAGAAAAGAGAAATTTCAAATACAGGACAAGAAATTATTGTGTTGTGTAGTGGGGAAAACATGACTCTTTTCCTTATTATTCTCTCCCTTGGAACTGTTTCGCTGGTTTTATTTTACACACATGCTTACACTCATACACACACACACACATCTAGTTCAGCTCTGCAAGCAATTTTCCAGAAAGCAGGTGTCTGGTAGTCTGAGTACCATATATCTGAATGTCATTCTTGGGCAAATGCTTATGTCAGTGAGTAGCTGCTATAAATACATTTCTATTTTTCATAGTACCTATCATTCAGGGCTCTTAAGGGACTTTTGCATGCCAGGCTTCCTGTTGTTCTTTTAATGGAAAGTAAAGATGGGAAAATTGAGGTGCAAGGTGGGGATATTTGCACAAGTCCACTTGGCAAGGTAGCACAGGGACCAGGGGTGGAGACGTCTTAATGGGAAAAAAAAAAGAAGACTGTACCTTGGCATTCCTAGTAGCCCCTTTGATAACTGCTGGGCACAGTACACCTCTCAGCTCGGCTGAACCAGGCTGGCACAGGGGTCAGGGCTCTGCAGAGGTGCAGTTACACACCTGCTCATAAAACATTGCCAGTTCAGGGCTCACGAGGTCGTGTGTCATCTTCTGCCTGCTATATGTATGCTCTTTACAGCTCATGCCATAGCTCTCATTCCCTGCCAAAGTCTCCAGGGTGATTCCCATGAGCAGTGAGGTTTCTGGGCTGGGGATCACCACCTCAGAAAAAGCAATTCTCCCTGCACATTTGTTGTATTCCTGGATACATATCTCCTAGCAAAACAAGACATGGAAACACTATGAGAACCTTGTGGCTGTACTTCCTACCTAAGCACGTCTTTGCCTACAGCATCATGGCATGAAAGAGCCTGCTAATGATTCTTAAATGTTCATTACTGTAGATCTTCTCCCAGAATATAGTTCTCACCTTGAATGACCCATGTGTTGAATTTTAACTAAGGGAACCCATGATAGTAAGTCTGTCATGATGCTGGCTTTTTTTTTTTTCCTCTCCAACTCTTGAAAGCTTTTTATTATAGGACTGCTTAAGGCATTCTTCAATTAGCATGTGCTGTATTGTGGCTGGAACAGCTGTTTACCATTTAATAAAGCATGGCATAATTTATTTCCAGAGTCTAGCAACCATCTTTGCTATTGCACCAGGGGAGAAACACAGTAACTGCATTGTTCACAGTGCTGATGAAAGAACTATAGACTTTATTATATGACCTCATAGAACTATTAACTTACCCCCCACTTCTATTTCAATATGTATTTACCTGACAGTCTGTGCATTGATTTCTTACCCAGAGGTTCTACACTCTCAGTCACCTCTGGGGCAAAATGAAAAATGTCTATGTTTTATGTCCCTCACATTAGGCAGCTAATTATATATTTGTACCTTAATTTCCTTCCCTTCCTCTATCTCCAGGGGCAAACTCCATGTGCACCACTTAGACCTTTTCTCCTGTACAGGTACAGCCTTGCCCAATATCTATATTGTGCAGTACATGGCACAAAGCCCTAAACTAGCTTCCAGATCTGAAAACAGTGTAGAGATCCTCAGTGGCAATGGAGGTGACTAGTTAGCTGGGACATGAACCTAAATAGCTCTGGTGGAATGCTACATAAACTTGGTCACAGGACTTTGCAGACCCTGCACCATACCACTACACTCTGCCAGTTACACCTACCCTCGGGCTGGGAACCAGCTTGGGATCTTGCATTCTTATTCTTATTTGAGCCAGTGTTAAATTTGGTTTTAGGTTGCTTGAGTTTGACAATGAAAATACGTCATCTGAGTGTCTGCAAATTTGTAGATTCAGCCTGTGCATGTAGATGGATTTATATGCATGATTTAAAGTAAAGCATGTGTAGAAAGATGAAGTTTATACAGTTGCTTTGTAGAAATGGATGTAATATTGATGTTGACTTTACTGGTAGAAGTTTAAGAATGTCACGATGCATGAGTGGTGGTGCAAAGCAGAGCCCTGAGTGCATTGGGAGGTCATTTTTAACTGGAATTTATTTCCACAATATCAGGCATAGATCATTGTGCACCCTGCACAATCATCCCTGCTTTTCATCTGAGTCAATCAGAGTGGTTAAAGAAAATTTAAAATGAAACAAATTTGTAACTTGATTAAAAGCAGACAGTAAATTAGACCAGAATACTCCTTAAAATTGCATTTTAGCTTTAAACTGAAAGTTTGACGATCTGACTGCATGACTGAAGGGACAGGGTAGCAGACTGTGACATAAATGGTGTAGCTATATTTGCTCCTAAGATGAACAACAGTTTTTTAAAGTTGTGTGATTTAAGCTTTGGAGTTAACACTCCATTGACCAAACAACAAAATTCCCACCTCCCTGAGCTTCTTCAAACTATAGATTTAGAAAAGTGGTATTACATCAATAATATCTGGTCATGCTTCAGATTTTTTGAGGCAAAATTAAGTCTGGTAATACTCACTTGAAATTAAAGCTTAGATTGTTTCACAGAACACAAATAACCTAATTAGGGAAGGATATAGATGTAAATAAATATTTTGTTTTGAATGTCTGGTTTGGAGGTGTTTGGAAATGGAATTCATCCGTGTTAACTTTATACAAAGAGTTCTTTCATTCAGTCTGCACAGAAAAATAAGGCTCAGTTTCCTGGATATCAGCAGATGAGGGACAGTTCGGCAAACAGTTTGCTCCAAGCAGATGGAACAAGCTGGAAGCCTGCACTGAGGGGAGCAGCTCAGCTACCTTAAATCACAACCCACAGTGATGAAGGCAGAACATAAACCTCAGGTACAAAGAGGCAAAAAAAACCCCCTGCATTAACTATTAGACTTCAGTTTGTATACAGCTATTTTCTTCTACAGTAGTTGTCCAGAACAGAACGGGGTGAGAAATAGCAGCTTCACCCAAGGGAGGTTTGCACCTCCTGTCTTCAGCATGAGGATCATGCTGCAGGTACACAAGTGCTGAATGTCACAGCAGCCTGACCACAGCCAGATGGGATTCCTTACACATGCAGGTTAGCTAAACATGAGAGCAAAACACATTCCAACAAGTAGTGTGTGACTGCATCACAAGGCTACAGCCACACTCTGCCATCACATTTCCATCTGCCCATGATCCAGCTCCCAACATAAATTTTCAATAGCACAGGCCCTAGAGATGTACCACAGCTTGCCCTCAGCAAAGTGGAGCTGTGTTTCCAGGTGGCACACACCGGGTATCCTTACAGTGTTAGGAACATCAGCATACTGCCGATGTCAAGTTAATTCCTCAGTCTCTGAGTTTGCTTTTAAAACAAAACAAAACCGGGTATCCTTACAGTGTTAGGAACATCAGCATACTGCCAATGTCAAGTTAATTCCTCAGTCTCCGAGTTTGCTTTTAAAACAAAACAAAGGGGACTGAGGTGAAAGGGTTTCTCAGCTCTAGTTTGGCAAAACTAACCTTCTTTTCACAGCATTACCAAACAAGGCAAACACTGAATCAGCCTTTGATTTTAGTAGACAATTAAACACACTTCAGCAATTGTGTTTGAATGCCTTCCTTAATACGCTTAAACTAACTGGACTGTTTAGTTTGACTCTTCCTGAATCTTTTTTGCAGTATCTAAAATGTTGGACAAGGTTTTAAGCTAATCTGGATAGGCATCTAAACTACATTATCTAACTACTCCTATGTTATGACACTAGCAATTTTACCTTTTCTAAAATAATTCAGTGCCCAGAGAGACAAACTCTAGTGGAAATTTATCCACCTTACCTGCAGCTGGGGAGTGCTGGAAATCTAGCTGGAGGCCCAGCACTTCGATCTGTTGAGCATCCTGGCTTTCAAATTCATAGCATTCCCCTCTTTCAACACCCCAGTTTTGACAAGAAAAGACTTAAAAGAGGGACTTAGAGAACATATATAAGCAGCAATGAGGACAGAGTGCAGAATCCAGAACTGTTTCAAAAGTGGCCATTTTCTCCTGTGGTCAGTTTGTTCCCCACCTTTTTCCTTTGTTTCTAAGGAGTGTCTGATTACTGAACCAGAGTTCAGTGAAGCAGAGCCACCAAAAGTCTTACTGGATACCAGTGAGTGCAGCCAGGAGAGCTGGGGATGAGCAGTGTGAATGGGAACTCTCTGCTCTCATTTCTCGGTGTGGTTTAACTTTGGTAGGCAAAGTGGGGCAGCTTCTCCTCTCCCCTTGGCTGGAAGCATGTTTCATTTTCAATGAGCCTTCAGAAAACCATTCTAGGGAATGGAGGATGGGTGGGAGTGAAGTAAGTTTTCCAGGCACTCATGAAAATGCATGTGGGACAAATTTACCCACTTCCTTTTCTCTACAATTTGACAGGGAGGATTTTCAAAAATACCTTGTGGGAAGTAAAAGAATATAGACTATTTAAAGCCAGTAGTACTTGTGTCCCAAAGTCACTTAGAAATGTCTAAGAAATCTCCATCTAATAATCTAAATAATACTCAGCATGTAAAAATTACATGTTCTCTAAAACTGTGCTCTTCAATGTGCTTTGTAATCTAGATCCTTAGATAATTTTTTTCTCTCTCTCATTAACTTTTAGATTCTTTTATGTGGTTTTATGCTTCTCCAAATAGCATCTTATGCTGTCTGAAATATTTGCTAAGGGCCAAATTCTGTCTTTCAGTGCATACAGCTTGAATTGAAATCCTGAATAATACACAAACCTACTAGGAAAAACAAGCTGATTGTCTATTTCAGTAAATGTCTGATTACATTTAAAACCATGTGTGCGTTTATTATTTTGATCCCTCATGCACTGTGAAGAACAGAGG
>NW_008657747.1:0-12500 GCF_000695815.1 Acanthisitta chloris | reverse complement strand
TAAACAGCTTTATCCAAAATTAACAATAGCTAATATAAATCTCACGTGTTTGTTTTGTGTGTGGTGGGGTAGGACTAACAGCAAGGAGAACCTCCTTCCCTTTACGTAATTGAAAAATTTTAATGTAGCTGGTGCTTGGCTGAAGCAGTTTCTGTGGGGGTCTCTCATTTCAGGACTGTAGAAGTCTGCACATAGTGGACTGGGGTGCAGTAAATCTCCATCCTCTGCAGTGCTGAGTGACAATCCCAAATTGTTTCACTGCTCTGCAACGCACACACCGCAATGCTAGCGGGAATGGATTTCCACTTTCTCACACACACAGGCACACACACCTCCAAGGAGGACGTGGTGGTGGAAGGTGACACAGCCTGCACCTTGCACCCTCTGGCAGGGGTCTTCAGCTGTGCCTTAAGTACTCAGCTGTTTCACCTAAACCAGCTAAGCACTGAGGTGCTGTCTGATCCCCCCACACCGAGCCTGGAGGCTCATCTTTGTGTTTCAGTGTTGCTGTTGTGTTCAAGCCTTTAAACTTGACTTTCCTTTTACTGCAAGCACATAGAAGAACAGTTTTATGTACCTGCAGTCCATACTCAGTACCTTTTGCAGCCTGATCTACTTTCCTCGTTCAACTAAACTACCATCATCTCTACATAGATGTGAAGGAAAACAGAGCTGGAACTTTGGTCCATGGGTATAGTCTTCTCTAACACAAAGCCAGCCCACAACTGTGGAAGGCAACTGAGTCTTGTGTCCCTCTTACAGATGAGGAACAAATGTCTGAGTGGGATTTAGATAACCTCAGTGAAACCCATCCACGATGGAGACAGAACAGGAGCAGAATGTTTTACAGAAGGAGTATTTATAATCTGTTTAAGTAATCTATAATTTTAGCAGTCACACTTAACAGAAGTTGACTCAAGTCATTCTAACAAGAGGTGATGAGGATGGCCTTGTCCCAGCATTTCTGAGTGATCACAGTAACCAGCAGCTCAGACAGGAGGAAGAGGGTCACAACTTTTATATTAAACAGGCACGTATTTTGTAGGCAGCACCCCTTAAGTAGAAGCAGAAGGTAAAAGGATTTAGAATTAAGCAGCCTTGTTGGTAACCCATGAAACTCAGTAAAATGGAGGGATGTGATTAAAAAACTGTGTTCATTTTTATGTTACCAAACCGAATTTTCTACAGAGCACCTTTGAATTCATTAGTTTAGAACTGCTTTTAATTTGGTGTTTCCCTTGAGAGCCATTATATTTTTCTGCTGTCAGCCTGATGTTGAGGAAAAAAAGGAAACTGGCAGATGTGGCGTTTTCATCTAGTGTGCTTCATAGTTAAAAACAGCATTAACTGCTATGCACAAGCAGAGCATTACTTTTAATAATCCATCACAACTATTAAGTAGCTTAAATAAACTTACTTTCAAAGATTGCTGCCATGTAGAGCTAACATAGTTTTTCTTGTTCATTATAGTCCTTCTATGTCACAAAAGGATGCATATGTATGTTGGTTGGGGGGGTTTTTTGGTGCTTTGGGGTTTTTTTTTGTGTAATACACCCACTTGAAAAGTATTGAAAAATCTTTAACAAAGGGAATTTAAAGAAAAAATTTATATAGATGTCTGGCAAAAACAGCATTTCATATTGTTCTTACAGTATTTTATGCTTCTACTCCTGATGTGACTATATATAGTTTACAGCCTCATTTACTTTAATGTGCTACCTGAATAACATAATCATAGCAATAACTATGGTATAGGGTTGTAAGGTGCATGAACCACTAATGCTTTCTGACGATTTAAATGACTTGTTCATAAAATGTTCTTTTAATAATAGTGGTAAAGCTTTTAGCACTAGATGTCAAAAATGCGAAGAATATTGGCTTTTTCAAGTGCTATTTCTTTTCTAGCTAAAGTGTGTTTTAATAATAAGTAGCACCAAAAGCCAAGGTTATGTGGCTCTCTCCTGCCTGGCAGGATCCAAGTAGAAGGCTCTTCCCACGTATGCAAACAGCTTGACCTCTGGCTGCAGTTATGTAACATCCCTAATGTGTTTACTGTTGCTTTGTTTAGTATAACAAGATGTTTCTTTTATCACAAAAGGTCAGTATAACCTGCAGGGGAAAAAATAACATCACAATAGGTGCAATATTAAGTCTGTCGCTACTTCATAAAGCTCTTTTCAGCAAGACCATGCCTTTGTGTTGTAAATTGGGCAGACTTGTGCCACCGAAGACCAATCCTTCCAAAAGGAGGTGTGCTGGGAAGTCAAGCAAGGGCCAGGCTGAGGAGGAAAAACAAGAAAGAAAAAAAAAAAAAAAAAGGAAAAGTAATGTTTCCTTTTCAGTTAAGCATCTTCAGGAATATATTTCTTTCTGTATCTGCAGGTTATTTGGCGTTACAGGAAACTGTGCTGCCTGCAGTAAGCTCATACCTGCTTTTGAGATGGTGATGAGAGCAAAGGACAATGTTTATCACCTGGACTGTTTTGCATGTCAGCTTTGTAATCAGAGGTAAGAGAATTTCTTGGGGTTGTTCCATAGGCTAAGTGCTAATTCGGCACTGGGGTGGGCATAACATTCCAGTGGAGGGGAAACATCTACCAGTAGTGGAAACCCAAGGCTGAAAGTAAGACCTGGATGCTTTGCCTGGGACTGATACAGAACATCTTTTATGACCTTGGCCAGAAAACTTTTTGTGCCTCAAAGCCTGCATCAATAAAAAAGAATAATGTTACTTCCTCTCCTTCAAAAGGTTGTCTGTCAAGTTTAATTAATTTTTATAAAGGTCTTGGAGATCCTTTTCTGCAGAAGAGCATAGTGGTACCATTTGTCATTATTACATTAATTTCACTTTAATTCTTCATTTTTATCACATGTATTTCTTTTAAAGTACACATTGTTTCTTCCTGTTGCCAGAACTCTAATCATTTAAACTTAAAAGATGTTGTTCCCACCATTTTCTCTGTAGCAGCATTGGACCTCTTATAGCCATATTTTTATTTCCATATCCTAAGTGTAGGTTATAAAAATCTCAGGGATCCAAACCTGACACTTGGTTCTGAAGCATCACCAATATGGTACAGTTGAAGAACAAGTGCCAGAGAGAATTGTAACTGCTTTTTTTCAGAGGTGAATACAGCCAAATTTATAGCAACCACATTCAGACTGGTGGCCAAACCCTGTCAGAAGTTTCACCAATAGCTCCATTTCTGACTCCACAAGAGCTGCTAGCAGCATGACCAGTGACTTCAGTGAGGTCTCGGAAGTGAGAGAGCCGATTTTAGCCATTCCTGAATGTCCCTATTATTTCCAGTTATTACATGATCCTATTTAGAGTTTTATACTGCTCATATTTTTTTCATTTTTCAGGTGGAAAGAAACATGAGATGTACATTTCTAGGGAAGTAAGAAAAAATTAGGAAGATAATTGTCTAACACAAAAGCTCTAAATAAGCTTTTCTAACTCACCTTGTCCTACAGTGTATTATTTTGTAACACTGTAGTCATTTAAAAATCAAACATCCCTAAAGAACCATAAAATGTACAGCTGCTAATAAGTGTAGCACACTACAATTACACTCGTTTAAAAAAAAAAAGCCAAATTGACCTTTTTCATCATGTTGCATGGGAAATTAAAATACCAGGCAAGTAATAACCACTGCTTAAACTATATAATAATGCAAAGTAATTATAGGTTCTAATGCTATTTAAAGTCCTGTATCAATTTTGTCTTGCCACAGAACTAAGAAACTGTGTTCTGAGCAACACAGGCAGAGGCTCTCATAGTACCCACTTAAGAGGGACACACACACTCTCCTAGGTTTCCTTTCTTAAGCCCTTCCTATCCCCGTTTTTTTCCAAACCACAGTTCTAGTATCATTATTAAAGCGACTAATATATTTCTGTTGTTCGCTTCATTTATTACGTGCCATAATGGGGCTGCATATCTTTAGTGTTGGTTATGCACAATTAGCACTTAGTTATTGTCTTGTCACTTCAGCCCATACAAGACAAACTTCTTTAATGTAAGAAGTCAGCTAATCTTCATCAGTCAAGCAGAGCAGACAATGTTTGTTAGCCAGAGTGCAAAAGATTTTCATCATAGTTAGCACTCTTGGATCTGAGGAAGTGAACTTCCTCTTTCTCAAACCCCCCCCCCCAGAAAAAAAAAAAGCAAAGCTGTTGGAATTATTTTTTATTTCCTCTTTATTATTTTATATTCCTCTTTTACCATTACAACTGTGAACTAATGTACAATTTCACTTTGCAGCTCATACACATCCTACTGTGCCTTGGGGCCACTGATCCCCCTGGAAAAGAGCTGTTAGGTGCTCCTGAAATGGAGCTTTACAGGGATATTTAATAATTCTTAGCCTTGTTATTCCTGAGCCTGCAATCTAGTCTTTTATTTGATTTTTACTTTGCATGTTGTTTGGGCAAAGGGTTGCTGAAATAGTCGTGCAGGTATCTTAGGCTGAGAACAAAAGAATGCGTTTACCTGACATACAGTTTAGTTCATCTAGTGAAAACAGGGAGTTGTTCCAGAAGTTCCAAAGAATTTCAGAAATTCTCCAAAGTGTCCCTAATCCTGATTATATTGCAATAGCTCTCATGGAGCCTAATAAAGCAGACTGCCTGTAGGGTACCTTTCTTCCTCACAATTTGAGATTATTGGCACTCTGAAGAATTAATTTTGTTGTTTTTTACCATAAATCCTATTTCATGGATGCTCCAGCATAGCTCTTCTGTGGTTCCTATGGCAAAGCATCCCACTGACTACATTCTCCCATTAATAAAATGCTCCAAATCTTTTACTTTTCATTAGTTGTATAACAATGAAAATCACAGATGCAGGACACCTGGTCCATCACCAGTTTGGGTTTTTTTTAGATCTACTATGAAAACTTTTTCTCTTTTAACCTGAATAATCTTGTCTGCCACCATGTCATTAATAATTTCTCTTGTCCATCTTCAGATTCTTTTTTCTTCCTCAAGTTAATCAAAACCAAACAGCAGATTCTAAGTAAGGATGAGTTTATAAGATAGCAGTTTAACTAGTGGAAGAAAGGTTTATTGAAAAAAAGTTGAACTGCTGCCCCTCTCTATGCAAAATTATGTTATTGAGGAGTTTTAGATTTGCCCTTTCCTTTCACTCCAGCCACTAATTCCTCTAACATGCAATTTATTTCTTGAAGAGAATATTTTTATTTGCAAACACATCAGAAATATCCAAAAATCACCAATGGATGTAGCCAGGCTCACCATCTACTACAGGGCCTGTCTGTTTAGCCTTTTACTCCAATTTCACAGTCTCTTCCCCCATTAAATTTTAAATCTCTTGGGCCATTCTCTGTAGTAGTTCTGCAGAGGATATAATCCTCTCTGTTTGGTTCTGTATTTCAGATTTGCAGCTATCATTTATGTTTTTTCCTAACAGAATGTGTATGCAATGTTCTTGAGTATACAAAATCAGGTCTTCAATTTGCATTGCTCTGTCTTTGCCAGTACAGAGATTCTTCTCACATTCTCTGCCCGGTTGCTTCTTCCAGTTCCTTCTGCCTTCCAAGCTAGCTAATAATTATATTAACACACATCCCACAGATCCTTGGGGCAGCCCATTCTTTGGGCTCGCTATTGCATGACCCTCACAATCCTACCCTTCAGCTGATCCTGGCACAGTGAGAGATTCCTGCCTGGTTTTACCTGGTGCTTTTTGTGATTTGCTGATTTTTCTGCTTTTATTTACAACTTTACTGTTTACCTTATTAGTTTTGACTATCTACAACTCACCATCCAGCACAAGTCTCGCTGTGGATGGTTGTTAGACCCCCTTGATTTCAGGGGGACAGGGATTTTTGTTTGGGCCATGAACTCCAGCTCGAAACTAACTCATACATAACATGCCTGTCCCTTTTTATTGGCCCCCTGAATGTGACATTTTCAGAGTGAGGAAATACATACTGCATTCCAGGAAGACACACTGTAGACATAGACAGGCCTGAGATTTCCTGAACCACCAAATCTAGTCCCCTGGTGTCAAATAGGCACTGTCTCCTATTTTCCCTTTCATAAAGCTGTTCATGTCTAGGATCTAATTGCTCCAGCCAGCCAGTTTTTGACATATTTTCCCTTTTTTTTTTTGAGACTGATGCTTAAAGCTGTAGTGATTTTTTGAATATTAAGCTCTGCTTCTAGCCTAAAGGTTTTAGCATCCTCTTATCTCTCATGTCTCTGTCCAGCTTACTCCTAATTTGAAGTTTTTCCATCACCTAAATACCCGCAGAGCTTAGTGACAGTCATCTTAATGGTGTGAGTGTTCCCCTTTCTCCTCTGTAAACATATTAAACTTCTCCTCAGAAGCCCTTCACCTCACATTGACAGTAGCCTCAATATACTTAATTTCTGCAGAAAATTTCAAGGAGGAAGAAAAGGAAACCACTGGAAAAATAAACTTGTAAACAGACACTGCCTTTCACACTTTGTCAGGTTGCATGTGTGTGACTGGCAAAATGGAGTGGAAAATCTTGCAAGTGGGCTCAGCTGTATCTTTGCTTGACACTTTTGAGTACAGCAGTGATGTCAGTCTGCCTTCGGCTTTCCCACTTCCCAGAGTTTGTGTGTCCTTCCTTTCACTCTCTGTCGGCATCTTTAGCAGCTTGTTCCATACTTGTGCGATATTTTCTCTCTGCCATTCGAAGTCAACTCAGGGTATGGTTTAAAACCCCCATCTGCTATCACTGAGAGGTGTTTAAATAACTGTTCTACCCTTCTATCTAAAATAGCCTTTATTTCAGTTGGAACTGGACTGAAAATGGTTACACACATTCAAATTGCTGTCCTGATGTAGCTGTAAACACTTACGTCCAGTATAAACTGCAAACTGCCCACACAATGCTGCCTTTGTTCTCTGGCAAGCAGAGGGGAGGGAATGCAATGCCAGGGACATCCTGATTTCAAACACCGATATTAGATTTTTGCATGAGTGGTCATTTCATCAATTGTGAAGGCCTGAATACTGCTCATTTTCATTGAGTGCCCTCACATTTAGAATAAAAGTTAATGTATACCTGCTATTTAAAACACAGTAAGAGAAAAGCACACCAAGTTGAGGTTTGTCATTGTAAGCTGAACTGGGATTCTGTGCAAATGTAGAGCACATAATACTGGTCAAAATGTACAAACCCAGGCACAGCTCCCACTTTCCAACCTTTGAAATGGACATTTTGACAGAACCCCAGAATTAGTAAACCACAGGTGTGGACAGAATGAACTGTGATGTAAAAGAATTACTTTGTTCCCTTAGTGATGCATATAGGTTAACATTAATGGGACTTAGACCAGAAACTCAAAGAAGCTTTAAAAAAAAGAGGAAAGGGGAAAAGCAGAGGACAAGTTACATCACTGATTACACAAAGCAGAAGGGGTATGATAAGTCTTAGCTTTCTTTATCCTAGAGGAAACCAGTTAAATGCTTCCAGATTTTGTTTCTCTCTACAATAAAGATCTGCCATTACCAGAGGAGGCACAAACAGAGCCATCTTCATTCACAGCAATATTTCTTTCGCCTTCTTAAGAAGTCTTCAGTGCCTTGACACACATCCTGCACATCAGAAAAGATGACAGACAGCAGTGAGATCTCCTTAAATATCTGTTCTGAACAATAAAGCAGCTATTTCTCCAAATGAAAGTTTTATACTTCATGTGATTAGTCTAGGCACACCTTCCCCTTCCAAACAAGGTGATAACAGAGGTCATTTTGCAATATAAATGGCCTTCCTTTTGCTATTGTAAAATATGACAGGAGTTCTAGGATGTAGGTTAATTACAATGGTCATTCTACTAATGTCACAGTCATGTCAAAAGTACTATTACCAATTTATGGTGGTGAGTCCAATCTGGCATGTTAATGCAGCTTATTGTATATTCTTTCCCATTCATCTTGCATGCCTATTAAAAAAAATTGGGTGAGGGTTTTAGGGAAGGCTGAAGACTACCATCTGCCTGCTGGAAGAGTAATAGTCTTGCCTAATTATATACTCCTAACACAGTGTCATCTTAATATGCTCCTTGACTCCATTTATATACATGCCCAAATTGTGCCCTGATTTACATCCTATGCCAATTCCATAAAAAAACCCACTCCAGCCTTAGTGGAAGGCTAGGCTTGAATTCACCCTTCCACTTTAAAGCTAAGGTTTAAATCCTAGAGCATGCAAAACCAATCTGAAGTAGTTACAGGCTTAGCTCTTTCACTTCAGAAGAGGCTAAATCCACTTTTGAGAGTCAAATAAGGTTCAAAGTTTGAATGGACAGACTTTGACACACTTCATCTGCCTGCTTGCCTTGCCACATTGTACCTGGGAGCTGGCATGGCATGATCATATGCTTTTATCTTGGTGCTTACCTCTTTGTCACCTAATGAATGCACAATTCACACATTTAATACCAGGGGACCCACACAAGCCTCACCCTCAGTCTTTGCCAACGTATTTTGGCCCCTGAACTTGCACAGTATGAAAACAGTTGCAGAATTTGGACCATGAGTATTGCAAGTAACAGGTTTCCCCCAAGACTGAGAGGATCATCCAGATGAACCCAGAGGATGTCTAGCCATGCAGACAGACTCCCACCCCACAGGCTATCACACAGCCAAGTGGGTCTAGACAGGCCACTGGCAGCATCTCCACAAGATACTTGGAAGGTAAATGATTTGTGGAACTGTGTGTGTTTAAAGCCACTCATGCATAAAGCTGTCAAATGCCATGTAGACATAGGTAGAGCATCTCTGGCTCGACATATTAACATAGCAAAAGCAAAAGGCATTGACACTTTTTATTGGGAAAGGCATCCTGACACCCCTGTGTAGCTGTAATTCAAACTGTGACTTCTCTGAGGGCTGAGAAACAAAATCCTTCAGGCAGGCTTTTGATGCAAGCAATATTGTAAGAAGTCACAGGTGTAAGGATTGTTATGCAAGTGATTGTTTTTCACCAGCATATTTTTCATTTACTAAATATTTTAAACAAACTAGTCCGCTAAGCTCTGTGTTACACTAGAACACAAAGGAATACATAGGTGAATAACGTTCACAGTTCAGAGTTAGTGCTTTCTGCTGGATGCAGAGGTGGTTTGTCTCCCACTGGTGCCTGACCCAGCAGGAGAGATGCCCAACTGTGCAATAACCCTCTGATGTGGTGGGCACTGCTGGCCTGACATCTCCTGCTCAGTCCCCATCTGTAATCCTTGGGCAAACTGTAAGGGAGTGCCTGATTTGTCACAATACAATAACTTCCCCTGCTTTAGTCCACATTAATCCATATGTTCATTTAAGAGAAACTAAGAAGGACTGGATTTGGGGTTTTGTTGTCGCCAAATGTGATTTCTTTGGGAAAAACAAATTTACATATTGGCATTAGCTAGGACTCCTTTACCTAATCTTGTAGGATGAACAAAAGAATTTTTGTCAGAATTGCTGTCAATGGGCAAAAATGCAAAAGATGGAAACTTTTGCAAAATGAAAAAAAAATGCCAAAGAACAACTTTTCTGCAAGAATTCTGCATTTCAACATAGCTACTCAAAATCTTTTTGTGTTGTTAGTAGCCTAATATACCAGGATTGGGATGGGGAGAATAACAGGAACCTCTAAATTCTGTAAAAGAGCCTTGACCATAAATAACTTAAAGATTTCAGGATCATTCCATAATCTCTATTTTCAATCATCATCAGCAGCAGGCAGTAATCCCACAGAAAAAAAACCTCCACAAATAAACAAACCAATTTTCCTTTAAGAGCAGAGCTAATTCTTTTCAATCCACTTTTTTATTACACTATTTTCCCTCTATCTATTTAGCTAGCATAAGGATAAATTTCCAAAGCTACCCAGTTGGAAAATAAATGGGTTCACTGTTTGTCTAGCATTCCAATCTTCACAAATGTAAATCAGTCCAACTGCTACTCATTTAAACCTCCAACTTCACAAAACATTAAAGGACTGCTTTCCATACACAATTTAATCTGTGACAATTCACCAAGATTTCTGCTTGAACATCATTAGAAATTGACTATCTGATAAAGACAGACTGCTATCAGAGGTCAGCTGGGTCAACCTGTGTCATTTACGGAGTTTGCCTGGGTCAACCACAGCAGGCACTGCTGTTTGAAGGTTAAATTGTTACAATTAAATACATATACAGCTATTCCCATAGCTACTCTGCTGTTAAATCTACCGTAAACAGCACAAGCATTTATATCTGACCCTAATTGTGTCCAAGATGTCACCATTTGGAAATTATACAAAAAAGGACATTATAATCCATTACACATTAAACAATACTTTATGTAGTGAGATCCATAATTAGCTGGTAGGAACTGGTTTCATTTGTTCACATCAGTGTTCAGGGGTTCATTTAGGTTACTTTCTTTCATTTTAATTGGAATAATGTGAGCAGTGCCTCCCAATATATTTTAGAGCTGGAGAATTCACTATAAACAAAGGCATGTAACCCTGCCAAGGCAGTCACTAGGGAAACTTTTTCTCTGTGTCGGCCCTATTCACTTGCTCCCTCAATATCTTCAAGAAGATTGGCTTTGTCAAGGGGAAAGGTTGAGGGGGGTGTCAGGGAAGAGCCTTCTTAAATTCAAGCATACTGCTTAGCTGGGAAATCCTATTTTACTCCAAAATTTGAAACCAGCCAGCCAGGAGTGTTAACATCATGTGATTTTCTTACTCATCAGAGAAAATCAAATGAAATCTCTCAGTAGCACTTTGTAGCAATCAGATCACTCTGATGCATGTAATAGTATAACAAGGTAGGTATACTGATACCACAAGAGAGAGAGTAGTTAGCTGAGTAACTAAATTTATAATCAACTCCTACAGAAAAAAAAAGAAAAAGAAAAAGGTTTCCCTGAATGCCTGCATGTAGCTAGTTTGCACCACAATATATATAAAGTTGTGTGTATGCTAGACACAGTTCTCAGAACCACCATTTAAAATCAGATCTAGTGAAATATCCAACTGGAATATCACAAGAAATTCCTCCCAGCACACCTGCACAGACAAATATCACGTATCTCAGACGAGCTTCCTACTGCATACAATCACTTGGTCTTCCTTCTGATTTGCAGGAAAGTGGGACATTTCCTCTTCACTCAACTCAATAGCCTGGGATATTGATTGTGTTTTATCTGTGTGCTAGTGACCTGCTCCAGGACTCCCACAGTCTACTGTGGGCTTTGAATGAAGCCTTTGGCTGGGGAAGCAAAAGCACTTGAATGCAGTAGATTTTGTTGAAAGCACAGGATTAATGCTGATACCAGAGCAGCTCCTCTGCTGGGCCTCCACACACGTGTGTGTGCTGTGACAGACAGCAGAGGTGTGAGCCGCGCGCTCGGCGCCGCGAAACCAGGAGCACTTGCTGTACAGTCTGCATATGAGATCCTATCACACCATTCATCCTCAAACTATCTCTTTTCTTTCCCCCCCTTTATTGTTGTAATTTCAGATTTTGCGTTGGAGACAAATTTTTCCTGAAGAACAACATGATTCTGTGCCAGACAGACTATGAGGAGGGTTTAATGAAAGAAGGCTATGCACCCCAGGTTCGCTGAGCAGATGCCACATCACTAAGAATAAAAAGCACTATGTTCTTTATCTTTTTTGCTCAACATGTATATAAGAAATGACACAGGAACCTACTGAATAGCATAGATATAGGGAGACAGAATGGTTGCGTGAAACACAAGGCGGACTGCATCTGTATGTAGTGAAAATTGCTCCAGTTCAGAGTTGAATGTTAATTAAAAAGGTACTGTACATACAGCTGGATTCTTTTTGCTTGCTCTTGGGGTTTTTTGGTTTGTTTGGGTTTTTTCCGTTTCTTTTTGTGTCATTTGGCATGAGATGTTTATTTTGGACTATTGTACATAATGTATTGTAATATTTGAAGCACAAATGTAATACAGTTTTATTGTGTTACCATTTGTGTTCCTGTTTGCTTCTTTGTATTGTTGCATTTAGTACAATCAGTGTCTAAACTTACTGTATATTTATGCTTTCTGTATCTACCAGCTATTTTAAATGAGCTGTATCTTTCTAGTAAAAAGCATTAAAGAGCAAATCCCAACCATTATGCTACACTTAGAGCTTAAGAAGACTGTTTACATTAAAACTATTTAGAAAACTAATAACTAGCAGCACCTGCTGCTAATGATGCTATGGTTAAGGGTCTATCAGCACTTCTGTTATAAGCCTCTATTTTTCAGGGGTTAAGCATCTGCTGTTTAATTGCATAGATTGTCCTCAAAGAGCACTTTTATTTTACTACAAAATTTTGAAAAGCAAATCTGACTGGTTTGGGATATATTATAAAAGGTGCAAAAGTTAATGATTTTGGGTGCTGCTTTTGTGCCCCTTAGGCATTCCAAATGTCTGATTTGATTTTTAATTTAGCTGGAAATTAAGCCCTAATGCAAACCAGTGCCTCTGGGTATCTTATTTTAT
>NW_008657746.1:2686-3142 GCF_000695815.1 Acanthisitta chloris | reverse complement strand
AACCTGGTTGATTCTATGATTCTTGGGCAAAGAAACACGGCATTGAGTATGTGTATCACATCCCCTATCATCCACAAGCCCCTGGAAAGACTGAGAGGCATAATAGATTGCAGAAGACCATGTTAAGAGCATTATGCAATGGGGCATGGAAGCATTAGGATGCAAATTTAGCAGAAGCCACTTGGCTAGTTAACACCAGAGGATCTGCTAACTGCCCTGGGTCTGCCCAAAAAGAAACCCCTACATACTGTGGAAGGAGATAAGGTGCCTGTACTACACATGGGGAAGTGGCTGGGGAAGCCAGTGTGGATTTCTCCTCCCATGTGGAAAGGCAAACCCATTTGTGGGATTGCCTTGGCTCAAGGACCTGAGTGTACTTGATGGGTAAGGCAGAAGGATGGGGAGACCCAGTGTGCGCCTCAAGGAGACTTAACCTTGGGGGAAAACTAACCTCTA
>NW_008657746.1:0-2655 GCF_000695815.1 Acanthisitta chloris | reverse complement strand
AACTGACTAAGAATGAATTTTACAACGAGCAAGGAGAGTGCAGTGATGACCTGGGCAGGGCTGGTGTCAGTACTCAACCATCGAGTGTGCTGCTTCTCCTGTCCTGAGCATGCATCCTGATGGAATGAGTCTAAGTCATAGCTTGTTTTGAACATCTGAAGGGGTGGAGGAAGCCCATGAAAGGGGAAAATAATACCTATCTGTGAAAGGACAGGGGATAGTAGTTAAGGAAAATGTATAAATCTGTATGTTGTGTATAAAGATGGATTAAGGATGCAGTTTAAGTTGTAAGTGTTGGTAAAAAGGGATTTTGGTAATGAGAAACATACAGAATTAAAGAGTTAGAAGATATATATGTTATTGTGGGGGATCTGAGTATAACACAAATGATATGGAATAAGGGGAGGAGATTGTATTGGGCCTGGCTGAGATGGGAGTTCATTCCCCCACAGCAGCCCCCTCAGTGCTGAGCTTTGTATTGGGAGCTAGAAAGGTGTTGAGAGCACACCAGTGCTTTGTCTACTGCTGAGCAGTACTGGTACAGCATCAGCACTCTCTCCAACATTCCAACCCCCATCAGTAGACTGGGGGTGGGCAAGATCCTGGGAGGGAGCACAGCTAGGACAGCTGACTCAAATCAACCAAAGAGATATTCCATACCATATGACATCAGCTCAGATACAAAAGCTAAAAAAAAGAGGAGGAAGAGGGGGGCATTCATTATTTACAGTGCTTGCCTTCCAAAGCAACCACTCCATGTGCTGAAGCCCTGCTTCCTGGGAAGTGGCCAGGCATTGCTTGCTGATGGGAAGTAGAGAATAAAATTATTTTTCTTTCCCTTTGCTTGTGCACATACAAACTTTCACTTTTATGGTAGTCTACTGCCTTATCTCAACCTATGAGTCATTTTTCATCTTATTTTCTCCCCGCTGTCCAGTTGGGAAGGGGGAGTGATAGAGCAGCTTGGTAGGCACCTGGCATCCAGCCATAGTCAACCCACTAGACCATCTAAGAGAAAATGTTACCAACTACTACAAATGTATTTCCTCCTCTATATAAATAAATTGACAAGTGGTCACAGCCACAACATCAACATGGGAACTAGAAAGCAATGATGACAATCCTAAGTGCAAAGGCCCATTTCTCAAAAGAGTTGCCAAACATGATCTTTCCCCCACAACTAAAACACATTCCAAAAAAGAAAACTAGGTAACATGCAGAAATGGGCATCTAAAAGATCCTAAGACAAGGAGATGGCACAGGTTCTCCTAAATCAGAATTCAAGTGTTCAATTTATTATTCTACACAGAGAACACCTGCAAAAAGGAGGCATCCACCCACTTTTATACCAATTAGATCTAATAATAGGTTTTAATAAAGAAGTCCTCAAAATGGCTTCTGATTAACAGCTAGAATAGGGATAACATCCTTTAACTAAAGCTCACACATGAAAACAAACCCCTCCTTTGCATCAAACTGTGTCTCAAATGAAATATAAGTTTGAGTTGTTCTGACGTGATTCATCAGATACTATCCTGACAACTGCTTGCCACATAAAGCTCCCTCTAGTACACATTAAATAAATTTTATGCCAGAAATCATACTGTGTTAATCATCAGGCAAAGTACTCAAAGTGACTGCCATATTATTGCTATAGAATAAATCACTAGACAAAAGCTGAAATGATGGGAGGAAAGTGGTTGTTACTGTCACCTGCAAATCTGCTTCCACAATAACGATAATCCGATTCATATGGAGCAGCACCTTTTATCACCAGAACATGTTTTATTGCCTTAACAGAGGACCTGTTGGCATGTAGTCCTCTTCATCACCATGGTTATTTCCCTTGCCAAGCACCAGCTCAGGTTACCAGATGAGGTTTGTTTCACTTCAATCTTGAGACGAAATCTCTGCTACAAGGTTGAAGAACTCAGAAGCAAAAAGATGTTTCCAGAAATAAACATGATTTGTAAACTTTATTAAGTAATATAAAAAGTTAACCACAGGCATGGTAAAATGCAGTACCATCAGGAACAACAAAACAGGCACAGGGGATGCCATTCATAGGGACAAGCTCAAAAAGTGGGCCCATGTGAATTACATGAGGTTCAACACAGGCAAAGTGCAAGGCTCTGCATGTGGGTCAGGACAATCCTCAATATCAATACAGGCTGGGGGATGCAGGGAGTGAGAACAATCATGCAGAGGAGTACTTGGGAGTACTGGAGAATGAAAACCCAGATGGCAAAGGCAGGGACCAGGAGAACAAATAATTGCCCATTATAGGAGAAGATCAAGTTTGAAACCACCTAAGGAACCTGTAGGTGCACAAGTCC
The DNA here is from genome assembly GCF_000695815.1 of Acanthisitta chloris. Taxonomy (NCBI): domain Eukaryota; kingdom Metazoa; phylum Chordata; class Aves; order Passeriformes; family Acanthisittidae; genus Acanthisitta; species Acanthisitta chloris. The sequence continues at coordinate 319 of NW_008657746.1, read as the reverse complement.
GTGGGACCTGACAAGATGCATCTGCAGGTCCTGAGGAGACTAGTGGATGAAGTGACTAAGCCACTACCCATCATATTTGATAAGTCATAGAAACATAGGATAAACTGGGTTGGAAAAGACCTCCAAGATAATCAAGTCCAACCCTACCATGGGACCATGTTTACTAGACCATGGAACTAACGCCTGCATCTAGCCTCATCTTAAAAACCTCCAGGGACAGTGACTCGACCACTTCCCCAGGCAGCCCATTCCAATGCCTGATCACACTCTCCGTAAACAGAAAATAAAAAATAATCTCTACCTAATATCCAACCTAACC
>NW_008657745.1:0-8805 GCF_000695815.1 Acanthisitta chloris | reverse complement strand
CTTCCCTCACAGCCCCCACATCCCCGGGCGGGTCCCCCGGTGCAGCTCCTGCCGCCCGTTCTCTTCAGCGCTGGGGCAGGCGCGTTCCCACCGCGCACCGCCCGCAGCTCGTTAGCGCTAATGGCCCCTTAAAGCCCCGCGGGGCTCGGTCTGACGCGTTGGGTGTCTCACGGCTCTCCCCAGGGGTTGTGCGCTGGGTGCCACGGCAGTGTAGGATCTGACCCCTGTGGCGCTCAGGAATCGGGGTTGCTGTGCCTATCTTCTTATTTCCTAGGGATTTGGCTCATTGCTATTTAAATATGGAAAATGAATCAATTGCCTAAATCCCCTAAGAGCCAGAGTTTTCCAAGTGCAGCATAAACGGTTCATTTTAGTGTCTTTCTAGTTGAAATTCAAATGTGGGAGTGTGTGGCAAATTCACCTTCTAACTTTTTGGAAGAAAACATAACATTCTTCCTTTAAAGCACACTGTTTACAACCTGATTTCTCTAGAAGAACAGAGCTGCTGTTGCCAAGATGCTTTATATTTCCTCAATATAGAATCTCAGTATCATTAAGGTTGGAAAAGACCTCTAAGATCATCCGGTCCAAATATTCCCCCAGTACTGCCAAGGCCACTGTAAAAGGTTGCATATAAAATTTGAAAATTACTGTTGGTCAGAACATTCCTTGCCCTGCAAGGAGAAGTGAGATATTCTGGCTCAGCCCCTGCTGGGAGGTGAGAGCCTTCCAATGTGAAATTCCAGTTTATGGCATTTATTTTGTTAGCCCAAACTGGCTTAGAGGTTGTCCCCATCAAGCACCAAGAGGCCCTTCCACCAATAACTTCACCACTGTAAAAGGTTGCATATGTGTTTGTTCATTAAACCCTGAATTAAACCTATGAAAAAGCCATAACTAGAAATAAAAACCACATGTAAAAAGCATAGGGCAAATACATTCAGAAAACTTTAGAGAAAGATATCCTGTTTTAAGTAAAAGAATTTACTTAGTGCTTTGAAAGGGGGGGGGATGAAACAAAAGAAGCTAAAAGGATTAAGTTGCTTGCTGAGCAGCTGGCGCTGCCTGCTCGTGCTTGCTCCGCATTGATGTGCGTACGTGCATGCTTCAGGAGGAATAATCCCCAAGAAAGGAATTCAGGGGGCGCCGCTGGGTAGACAAAGCGGCCCCGGGGGGGCAGTTGGGGCCCTGTTGAGCCGGGGGGGGCAGTTGGGGGCCTGTTGAGTGAACAGGGGAGGAGGTAAGTCAATATAGTGATTCACTGCAGGGTGCTGCTTTGAAAAAACAGAGCAATATATCCTGTGAAGGAATTGGGCAAGTTAAACCATGTATGAAAGCTTAACTACAGATGTCCTGTAGAATAGATAATGTATGTAGAAGGTTAAAAGTCGCACAATAAATTAGGAAACCTACACACAAAGGCATCGGGGAAGGAGTCCCCAGCTTCACGATCGCAAGAAGGCGGGAGCAGAACCCCTAGCAACAACTGCGCAGGCGCAGAGTACACAGGCAGAACTACACCGGAAGAGCCACACCGGAAGAGCCACACCGGAAGAGCTCCGCGGAGCGGGAACAGAAGCGTCTATAACCGGGGACTTTGGGAGCGGGGGGTGTGCGCCGTTGGCGGAGCAGAGACTGCCCGGCCGCCCAGCGCTGTTTTGCTTGCTGTCGCTTGCTCAATAAATAAATTTTCCTAATTGAACTGGCTCCTGCCAATTTATTGGGCCGCAATTTATAACAGCCACCACTAAACCATGTCCCCAGGTGCCACATCTACACATCTTTTGAGCACTTCCAGGAATAGTGATTCCATCACTTCTCTGAGCAGCCTGCTCCGATACTTGACCACCCTGTCAATAAAGGAATTTTTACCCAGTATCAACCCCAAACATAGCATTATGGAGTGTTATATTTCATTCTTGTTCTAACTTCTACTCACATCCAAAATGCTGAGTATCTGCAGCTCTTGGGTGCTATGACTTTTGTCAGTGTGGAAGTGTTTTATAGCAGAGTTTCTATGTGAATAAATTCTGTATTGGTACATTGGGATTTTTTTCCCCACAGCTAATCATGCATTTTGTTGATACTATCAATGTAAGCTCAAACCAAATGTGCTGTAAGACAAACCTTTTGTATGTACTGAGCTGACATTTCAGAACAGCAAAGCTGAAGTTGAGGCAGTTTGTGTAGCACATAAATATCCAGAATTTCAGTTGACCTCTGTCTTGGTATGTTAGTTCAGTACATAGCTGTGGGGGAATTATTTATCCATGAGTAATTATTTATCTGTTGGTTTGTACAGGGTAAAAAATGGTAACTAAGATACTGGGGTAAATTATTAAATTGAAAACAGAATAGGAAAGGAATTAAAGCAAAAAGTTTAAAAAATAGCTGTAAAGTATTAGTTTAGGCATACAATTAACATGTAATTATCACTAATAACCTTCACCCTCCATTAGTTATACCCAGCTGTTTAAGGCAGGCACCAGTATTGGCAAGATTTGGGTATACATGCCTAACCACAGTGCAAAATCCCACTGAGTTCACTGGAAATTTTTATTTCATGGCAGCAGAGTGAGCTTTGAATTACCTGGCTCAGAGAGTGTTCCTCTGCCTTGCATAGTCCCTCATAGATTTAGGTCTGATTTTACTTAAAGGTAAATGATTTTACTTCTCACTTCTGCTGTGAGAAAGCAGAAATAAAATTTAAAAGTGTGAAGTGGCACAACTGTGACAAAATTCCCCAAACTTGTTGGTGGCTGTAGCTTAATATTTAACCCTTAACTCTGCTCTCTGCTGTGAGCTACTTCTGAAAATGTATAATCCATGAGACAGTGTAATTACAAAACAAAAAAAAATCTAATTAAGAAAGGAAAACTAGTGATGTTCTCACCTTCTAAGGTGATAAGAGGACTGGAGCATCTCTCCTGTTAAGACAGGCTGAGGAAGTTGGGGCTGTTCAGCCTGGAGAAGAGAAGGTTGTGTGGAGACCTCATAGCACCTTCCAGGATCTGAAAGGGCTCCAGGGAAGCAGGAGAGAGACTCTTTGTTAGGAGCTGCAGTGACAGGACAAGGGGCAATGGGTACAAATTGAAAGAGAGGAAATTTAGTTTAGGTATCAGGAAAAGGTTTTTTGTTGTGAGGGTGGTGAGACTGGCACAGGTTGCCCAGGGAGGCAGTGGCTGCCCCAGCCCTGGCAGTGTTCAAAGCCAAACTGGATGAGACCTTGAGCAACCTGCTCTGGTGGGAGGTGTCCCTGCTCATGGCCTTATCCTGTGATATGTATCTGGAGTATAAGGATTTGCATATTCCATTTGGCTCCAGTCCTATCACGTGCAAAATTTGTCCCTGTCAGCTGTGGAGATTAAGACAAAGTGCCACAAGCTGTAAGTGCTTTTGTCCTGCCCAGTTAACTTGTACTTTAAACTTTTTGAAAAGATTAAGCTTTTTCTACCCCTTTTTTTAACCTAAATTTTGTTTAGCTTGAGTAGTGATTTTCAGAGTAATATGTCAGATATAAAAGTGCTCATTCCTCAGGGATTCCTGGAGCTGTAAAGGACATACCTGATTTCTCTGAAATGCTTTATATCCCACACAATGTTGCACCAATAATTATCAGTGGATGTTTTCTCCTCTACTTTGCAAGTCCCTTTTTCCAAGTTGCTCGAGTTGACTTTTACATTGTTGAGAAGAGTTGGAGGGTGCTACAAAATAACCAGAGGGAGACACCCTGAATTTGCCCCATTGTGACAGTACTCAAATAAAACCCAGACACAGGCAAGGATTCATTTCTTTGAATCCACTTCATAATTGTTTTAAGAAAGGTGCAGCTTTGTCTCACACCAAAACCAGTGCTCCATGAGTTCCCTAACCTGCAGTTTTATCTCATTACTCATTTAAAAAAATATATATGCTGGGGTGGATTATCCTGAGGGCAGAGTGGCGTTACCTGTCAGATTCAGGATAAATGTGTGTGCTCAGTAGGACATTGCAGGGATAGAGCCTGGAGCTGTCCTGGTTCAGGGGAAAGCAGCACTGCATCTCAGCTGGGCACCCACATGGAGATGTGGTACACTGAGAGCTAGAGGTCTCAGGCTGGTGTCAGCATTGAGCTCTCAGTGAAGAAGAAGCTGCTTTGCTGAGCTTTAGGAAGCACTGAGGCATGTGCAGTAAACACCACATTGGCATTAGCAGGGGCACTAAGTTCCATCTGGCATCTCATCCTGCAATGGCAAGTATGGCAGTGTTTGAGCCAACAGGGCTTTAGGCTGTGATTCCTGCCACAATGACAAGGACCAGCCCAAGGAGGTAGACAAAGCAGTAGGTTGTGTATTACCATATACACAACAACATATACATGTCCCCCTTTGCCATCAAGATTGAAAACCTGAGTTTTTCTGCAGTTTTATTTTTACATTCATGTATGTAACTGGAGTTCTAAACACTGCAACTTTTTATGCTTTGAAAGTGCAGTTTCCTAGGGTTTCAAAGCACAATAAGAGGACAAATTTTATCCTGTGATATCAGGTTGGCACGTAAGTTGTCTGTGGAGTTAAACCTTTAGAGCTGTCAGGGGCAGTAATGGAGTAACTGGTAGTACTAATAACAGGCTAATGTCCTCTATGTTAACTGACAACAGAGGTTGGTCAGTGGGTCTAAGGTACATAATTAATTATCATTAAACAGTAGTTGATATTATAAAATGGTGTTTACTGTGAGTTTTAATACCTGCCAATATATTACACTTTTTCATACTAATTCATGTGTATGAATACTTACTATGAATTCATGCATTTGTGTGGGTGTATCATTTTGTGTATTAATTATTTTACCCATTTTAAAACTTTGCTGCAGCTGTATGATCTGAAAGGAAAATGCTGGCTGAGAATTTACTCAGATGAAACCAGATTATCTGACTTCCTCAAATCAGATGGGAAGCATCCTCCTGGCAACCTCTTATGTCAGCTGTGACACAGCCAGCTTCCTTCCCTGGCAGGCAAAGTCTCTGGCAGAAATAAAAATAAATAAAGATAAAAGCTATGAAAAGTATCCTGGATACATCTTTTGTGAACTGGCATGGCATAATAGGCAGTAATTATTGCAGTGGTGCTCCGTCCGGCTACCTGTGTCCAGGGTTGTGCTTACATTGCTGTCATACCCTCTTACAAGTTCAGCCATGTGATTCTGTGATTATTTTTCCCCCCAAATAAACTTCAAAATGATGTAGTGACTTCAGACCTAAGGTGATAAAGGCCACAAAGAGCAAGAGGTAGAATTCAAAACAGTAATTTCCCTTCTCTCTTGCTCTAGAGCAGTTTCATTTGTACACTCCCACTCTGGGTTCTAATGTCTAGTAGTGGCTAATGGAATGAGTGTCATAAGATTTTTAATGTATTGTTGTAACAAAAGGAGGCGTTTATATAGTTATTTAAAAATATAAAACTATAAATGCAGAATTCAATTACCTTCTCAATTACTTTTTATAAACAAAACCATCACCCTGAGCAGTACAAATACATTAGTCAGGCCTAATAATGTGCAAAATTAAAAACCATTAGGGGTTTTGAAATGAGACCTAAAACACACAGTGCTGCATGCAAATAAATTTATTGTTTCAAAGTCATATATCTGTGAATGCACAGTGCTTCGAATCTTCTCTGCTTATGATGATATGACCAAGTGGTAGAAAGGCCTTTCTTTGTAGATAAAGAATTCAAGGGAATAGTTCAGGATAATCTGTTACTCATGACATATGCTGTATAAAACATCATATTGTTGTTTTGCTAGAAGCATAATACTCTCAGCAGCCATCACAGTGAAATTGTGCTGTGAAATGAGGGGTATTAAAGGTTGTAACATCAGGTCATGTTGAGACAGCATTGTGATCTCTGACAAGGAAGTCACTAAGTTTTCAAGGAAGATTGCTTCCCTCTTCAATACCTCCAGGGACTTTGCCAGCACTTGCATGTTTCCTTGCTTTTCTCTCCCTCTTTATCATGTTTCAGAAACTATCTTATTTCATTTTTTTGTCACTCTTCATGCATGCAGAATTCAGGAATGTAGGACTGGATGAGACCTCCTACATGACCACTTGCTGTTATGTGCCACATTATTACATCAGTCTTTTTATAAGCTGTTAAGCTCCACGTTGCAACTGGCTTGATTGTTTTACCCTGCTACTGAAGGCAGAAAAGTATTCCAGAAACTCACTGCTCCGGGGAGGATTGCTACTTTCTAATTTCCCAGCTAGACTACACCCATTTTTATGAAAAGGTTCTCCTCTACATTCTGTGCAAACTGGACGAACATTTAGTTACAGTAGAATTTGTCAGCCTCTGTGGAAATATTTTTCTCTTAATTTCTCTGTTTGAATGACTGTGGTATAATACATTCCCTGCCACAGCTCTCTCAATTGAGTCCAGGGTGCAGTTTGCATTAGTTACAGTGAGAGTCCACTGGTGACCTAAATGGGCTCATGCTCTGCCTGACATCACTCTGATTCCTTGGTCCTTCTCCTGGGCTGATGCTCAGCCAGTTTCCTGCCTGTCCTGATGCCTGAGGCATCCTCGTGCCAGCCCTCATGCTAGCACTCCTCAATTTAGTGTCCATAAATCTGTTCAGGGTGCATTGTGTGTCATCATCTGACACGCAACGTGTTCTTCACTAGCTACATGTCAACCATTCATCGAGCCTGGCAGTTCAGCCAATTTTCAAAGCACCTGACACACTGGCAGCCCAGCCCTTGCTGACATTTTTTGTGTTACTGTATATAGTAGAAGAGAACAGAATTTTTTTTTTTTTGCCATAGATCCCACACTGAGCTCTTGGAGAAGATTTAAAAGCCCTGGGGGCATAAAAAGGACACATTAAAATATCTGGATAGCAATTATGGTATCTAAGTCTTACCATACAGTCATATTGTGTTATATGTGCCTTATCCCACTGCTGGAGATGCTCCATGTGTGATGCAGCTGGGTGTTCTAGGTGTGATTTAGGAGATGTAGGTATCTGGGCCTGAAATTCTATATTTATGAGTCAATGGACAATCTGGATTTTACAGTCCATCTCTGCTTGCTCTGGATCCTGGTCAGTATCAACACTGCTAGCAACACAGGAAAGAAGTACTTGAATTTAGAAGTTGATAACTCTCACAGACAAAATGCCCTGCCTTTAATGGTAGCTCCTGACCCACTGAGCTTTCCAGAGTTACTGATGATGTATTTCTTACTCTTATAATTAAAAGAGAGATTCTTTATGTGATATTTGCTTCAGTTCCAATCATGGAATCAGAGAATTCACACACACACAAAAGTATCATTTGATGCAAATCATTAATCAAAAAATTATACAAATTCATCCACAATAAATTTCAAATGCATGCATACTCTCCAGTTTGTTGGAATCAGCAGTAAATGCCAGTTAATGCTTAGCAATTTAGATGTCTAGTGTTAGTTCAGATACTGCTTTAAGAACTAGAGTCTCTTTTGAAAAACACAGATTATAGTGGAAAAAAATGCAGAGACCTTCAAAGACCATGAGAAGATATACATAACTGAGCAGCCTGTCAGAAATCAAAACATGTCTCATAGTTTAAAGGTTACTGTGAACTTGAACTATAGTCACTTAAACATAAAATGAAGCAAAAGCCTTTCAAGTTTTTTCATGCCAGTGAATTCTCTTGCTCCATTTTAATGTTTTTACAGTGACAATTTGAAGTTTTTTATTTTTTCACTCATTATTGCTATGACAAAAATCTAAATAAGCAGGGGAAAATTACTAGCTTACACAGTTTAGAGCTATGTGGAGAATAGCATAAATTATTTTAAATCTTCTAATCTTTTTTCAGTTGCAAGTTATCTTAGGCTTTATTGGCTTTATTGTACAAGTGTTTCTTGTAAATGCTTTACTTTTAAAGTGACACTTCTGTAATCTGTAAGAAAGGTTAATCTTGTAGGAAAACATAATTGTATTTTATCAGACCTAATTGGAAAAATAAGCAAGCTTTCAGGCTTGCAGTTCTTGCATTTGGTCTGATTTCATCTAATAAAACATATTACCTCTCCTTCCAAACTTTCTTTTCCAGCACAGATTTTCTCAGCATGGCTGTATTTCCTCCAAAACTGTAATAATAACTTACAAGGTTGCAGGTTTTGCAGGCAAACTTTCATTAAATAAACTCATGAAACATCTTTACTTTTTCATGAATTTTGGATTAGTATTTTTGTTTCCCTCTGATGTGCTAAGAATTTTTTCTTTTAAAAAATAATAATAACTTTGGCAAGACCTTTGTTTTATTCTAGTGACTGCAGTGATGTCCTGATGGACACATTTACAGGGACCTTCAAAGGCATAAATTTGGTTTACATGTGCTATTTGTATCTGTTGGTGAGGTTCTAATTGCCATTGGATTATACTAACTCAACCCCTGATAAAAAGGATTCTCACCATTTTATGTGGCTAATTTAGTAGTCTCTGAAAAAGACAAAAATAGAATCCAGTTCTTCCAAGCTGCATGCAAACACCTAAGCCAGCAACCACCTTTTTTCCTCCTGCAAACATTGGGTTCACTTTCTGCAACAAAAGAGGAAGGATTCTCTGGGCAAAGTCTGACTTATCACACAATCGTGACTCATCTCCATACTGATGCCGAGAAAAGGCTAGAAAAGAACTACTCACAGACTTGTATCTCTGAGTAGCAGGTATTTGTTTATTCAGCGCTGGGCACAAGGGGGATCGCTCCACCAAACCTGTGCGTCCCGGGACAAAAACTTCACAGTATATATACTTTAAATGTCCATACATATT
>NW_008657744.1:13509-77572 GCF_000695815.1 Acanthisitta chloris | reverse complement strand
CCCGCCGCACTGTGCGCCTGGGCTTGTGCTGGTCCCGAAGGCTTTTTCGGTGGCACGTCCCAAACTCTTTAGATTTTTGGTCCCTAAGAGCAGTGATGGTGGTTTGGAACATGAGTTGCGCCCTGCTCCTTCAGCAGGCAGCGGCATGCTGTCTCCGAAACTTTCCAGCCAGCTCCCTTGTAACAGCACATAGGAAGGTGCTTTTTGCTTGGCCTCTCGTGCCCTAGCTGACACCTAACCAAATATACCGTACTTCAGTTTTTTGTATCTCTCTGCTTATATCCAAATATTATATATATTTTACAGAATATATACATATATACTGCCTTATTGCTGCTCTGAGGATGCATTGCCTTTTCACCTTTTCTAATGTAATCTCATCTGGGTCTTAGGTGTCCTGTAACACCTAGTTAGGTGGTGGGGTCATTTAACACACAATTAATAGTGTTATCTGTAACTGTGATCCAAAGGTCTTCATTAGTGAAACATTGTGCAAAAGATGAGTGGAATCATCAATACAGAAGGTTTGGGCTATTGCAAAGAGGAATGGCAGAAGGCAAGAGTTGCAATAGCAAGACAATGCTGTATAGGAATACAAAGTGGGAACAGTTCTTGAAAACAGTAGTTTAATCTATTATACTTTAAAGTACAGTCTCAGGCTTTTCCTTGGCTATTTACTCAAGTGGACCCAGCAGGTGTGTTTAACATACTTTACTGACACGTGTAGAACTGGCTGTAGGACCTTTTTGTATATTATGACCTAAGTGTTGTCTTGAGTTCAGTGCTTAAAGTTGTGGGAACAGAGTCACAGTTCCTTATGGGACATAACACCTCTGAAGTCATATCACCAGGGAGCACCAGGGAAGGGAGTGAGCAGTTCACTCAGGTAGTATGGAAAAAGTTCACTTATTTTACTTCTGTTCCATAGGGAGGAAAAAAGCTAAGTAGGAGTTTTTTAAGTGTGTTTCAGAACTGAGCCAGCTAGCACTGCCAAGGTTGCAGGAGTGTCATTTCCTCTGCTTTAACTGGAAGTGACAAATAACACTCCATATTGTATTACTGGAAGTAGCAAATGACACTGATAATTGTATACTAGGACCAACCTTAGGCTCAGAGAAGAATTCTCAGACGTCCGTAATTCTTGTACCATGAGTGACAGACCATCCAAAGACATTTGCTAAACTCCTGGACTAGCAACTCTTCAACATCAGTTCCCAAACTACCTGATGAACACTACATGCAAACCTGGAGGTTGTTCTTATGCTGTGACATAGTGACTTGCTGTGAATATTCAGTGTCTTGGAAGTACTTGAGAACAGTACTTTCAGTGATGCTGTCCCAGAAATCTCCGTGAGTTGTAATTCAGGGAGATCTGTCCAGCGTTGTTTTAGCGTCAGTGTTGACTTTGTGTTCTGTCCTATTTGGTCTGCATAGACTTCTAATGGGCCAGGTGCTGCTGTTTGTTGTTGGAAGGAATAATAAACCATGTGTATCTGCTGTATGACCTGATAAGACTGTGGGAACAGCAAGAATCATCTGAGTTGTGACTTGACTCCTGAGCTTTAACTGTGCTCCCCTTGATGCATAAAATGTGTTTCTCTGTTTAAGTTCAAATCATGGATTATCAGGCCTTCATAGTAAAATGCCAGGTTTTGGAAAAAGGCCTCTCCTAATAGAATTTCTGGCAACTCTCTTGAGAAATCTGATCTAAGAAACTAGTATCTCAGAACATAGTATCGCAACTGGATTAAAAAGGCTGGGGAGAGAAAAGGTGGATGAACTTGAGTGTACCCGAGAGAACTGTTCTTATCATTTGTTAGATCTGACCTGTATTCCCTGTTGCCTTTTCTGTGTTTTCTGGGGAGACCAAGTTTCTGTGGAACTTTCCCCTTATGCACTTTCACACAGACTGATAACATGTCCTCAATAAAAAGTGAAGAGGGGAGATTTTTTGTCTTTTCTTGTCTATGGAGCCACTAGAATAACTATCACCTAGCTGTTTGCACTCAGGGACTAGAAGATACAACATTTTGTCTGTTGACTTTATAGATCATACTATAGTCATTTGGTTAAAGAATTAAGATTTTAGAAGCTTCCACAGAAAGTGTGTACTTCTGGCTTGCCTCTCAGGCAATCTTCTCTCTGAATAACACAGTGCTAGTGGAAAGTGATCATTGTACAGATTTTCCCATCTTTAGCCTGTTATACACCAAAAGTGTTTGACTGCTTTATTTGAGTCTAAATAAGGTTGGCTTGAGCCTGTAACACGACTGTTATAGCTTGGGATTAATGCAGCTTTGTCCAGTCAGTTGTTAGGTGTCTGTTGGGTTTGATGCTGGATGTTCCCAGCATAGGAAAAATTGATGATTTTTTTTTTTAACTTAGTTTAAATGATTTATGATTCTTTATGTGAATAGTTAGGTTCTAGTTGTGAATTTTCACTGAGTGAGAAGATCTTTAGCCTCTATTTGATTTTAAGAGTTAATCATACTTGGGAATTCATGAGCTTCTTGAACTAGTTAATTCACTCTTGGGGATTTTTTGGCAAGAGATGATGGCCACCATGTGGTCCAGTTTTAATGGTGGTTCCTGGAAAATATCTTAGATGTTTTACACCCAGAGTCTGAACTCTGTAGGTAGTTGGTGCATTGTCATGTTTAATTTGAAACTGCTATCTGGACAGTATTGCTATGGGTGCCATGAAAAAGAAGTCAGTACTGTCATCTATCCGGACATGAGCAAGGCTGTCAAATCTAGTTTGACTGTGGCAGCTGCATGTTTTTGGAAGCATGCAAGCTGTGGGGTGCACAAGTATCCAGCTGTTGAAATAGTAAACTCAGTGGGAGGAGGGTGGAGGGAAACGGAAGGGAATCCCTGTTCCTGTCTCAATAAGCAACGAAAAAAAATAACTTGTAGTTGACATTTTCCTTTCTAGAGATAGTTAATGTTAGAAAATTAGTGGGTTTGTTTTTTCCCCTTAAAACATTTCTCAACTTCATGTGAGAGTCCTGTCCAAATAGTATTTCATCAGAGATTCCTCTGTGGGGGTGAGGGGAATAACTTTGTGAGTGCTTTCAGTTTGCCCAGACCCTTCCTTGCATATAATGGAGAGGGCCTTGACTTAAAGGCAGTGTCTTTACTCTTCAGTTGCTCTACCTTTTTGAGGCACTAATTTTTTTCAATTATTTGGTTTTGTATTTGACTGTTTCTCTTAGGAGAACATTTTGTTTCCTGCTCAGTTTGTAACTGGCTAGAATGTTCCAAAGTCAGCAGTCTAGAGCCCTGGGTGAGGAGTTTGGGTCGTGCTTTAAGTCACTACCACTGCTCTTAGGGACAAAAAACCTTTAGAACTTGGGAGTCCTGCCTGTCCCATGCTGGAGAGCACAAGAACCTTGATGAAAATCCTACCAGAATGCAATTCTGCTTCTTGGAAATCGAGGTAAGTATTTCCCTCCAATGTCCACTGTCACTTGGTTGTTTTGGTTTTTTTCTTTTTTTTCCTCTAATAGTTTTTACCTCAGTCCTGTCAACATTGTTTGAGAAAAAAATTTATCCATATGTTTATGTACATGGGAAGATAACATTTGCCTTCATCTCTTCCTATGCTACAGATGCAATGGATCAGCTCGAGCAGAGGGTAAATGAATTTTTTATGAACGCAAAGAAAAACAAACCCGAATGGAGAGAAGAACAAATGACATCAATCAAAAAAGTAAGGATATCACAGGAGTGGGTCACATTTTTCTTTTGCAAACTAAGATAACCTTAGGAAAAAATTGTTGATGATTGATGGAGACTTAAGCATTCAGAACTGTGCCTTCCCTTGGGCTTTCATAGAGATGGATAGAACTACCTCGGAGGAGAACAGTGTCTGAAAGGTTTCTTTGATCAAGTGTTTCTCTCAAGTTTTACCCAGTATTTGCTGGCATTTAAAAAAGACATGATCCTGAAATGGTGAGCAAACCAGGTACTGAATTTTCAGCTCAGGCTTTTTGTTTCTGCTTGTGCAACATGAAGTTGCCTAATTGGCTTTCTGTTAGAGGATATTTTTCAAACTTGGATTCAGCATTTCCTGTGATTTTGCCTATGTCCTTATATATGTTATATATAATAGCTTGAGAGAGGGAGGAGTAAGAAGATGGATGTGTTCTGTTTTATCCATCAATGCTTGGGCATTGGTGGTGGTATTGTCAGCAACACAGTCCATTGTTTTCTCAGAAGAAACTCCTCTGTAGTCTCCTACACTTTCTACTTCAGCCCCTTATTTGGCCAAGGATTGTTTTCTTCTTTAATTTATGCAAATAGATTTCTATATTTTAAAAAAGAAAAAGTCAAAGTCCTGGCTTCACTAGAGCAAACGAAAAATTTGCTTTACACTTTAGTTGAACCAAAGTTTTAAGTAGTTTTCACCTAAGCAAGATACTATTCAGTGGAACTGAGAATTAAAAGGCAGTAAAATCTGTTCAAAGAGAAGTGAAAACATGAGAAAACATACTTTTTTTTTAAGAAAAGGTTTTGTCTGTGAATTTTCATTGGTCAGAGCAGACTTTTGAATTGGATTGCTTTAGTCAAATTATTCATAATATGCTTATGAGTTATAGAAACTCATTTTTTAAAAATCGAAACTATATACAATGTTATCTCTGTTTAACTGCAATGCTGGAAAGGCCTCCCTGCACAGTACTACCTGGCATCATTTTGAAGAGCATCAGGATCTGCAGTGGTCCTAAATATCCATAGGAAGTAAAAGACATAATCTCATTTTGAGTCCATAACTTATACTAGGTAATATAAAATAAATCCAAGATTGTTTCTTTTCTTGTAGCATTTCTTGCAGAAATCTAAGTATCACTGGAGGAAGAAGTGTCCCCATCTTGTAGTTTGGCTTTTTCTAAGGCACAGACAATAAAAAAGCTGATTATTGTTTATAGTAATGTTTCACAGTCTTCCTGAAAATTGACTTGAATTTCTCCTTATAACTTATATTTTGTGCTGTGTAACAATAGCTTAAAATTACTGAAATTAATTTAGTTACATTCATAATATAAAAGAAATTTTTTCCATAACAGGATTATTATAAGGCTTTGGAAGATGCAGATGAGAAAGTGCAACTGGCTAATCAAATATATGATCTGGTAAGTGGACACAATATTTGTGGTAAATTACATAAACTTATGCCCTAGGTAGTTCTTAGCATTTTGATACATACTACAGCTGTGCTACCTGTGCTTTTATGTCATCTACCTGCAGATATATTTTATTTTGGGTAGTAATTGTTACTTAAGTCCAAAACAAAGTAATAATACTAGAAATCAAAAGAGTTTAGGCCTGTTTAGGAGACTGGTTGAGAGAGTCCCTTGGGATGCAATCTGAGGGGCAGAGGAGTCCAGGAAGGCTGGACATTCTTCAAGAAGGAAATCTTAAATGTACATGAGCAGGCTGTCCCCATGTGCCAAAAGACAAGCCAGTTGGGAAGAAGACCAGCCTGGCTAAGTAGAGAGCTTTGGCTGCAACTCAGGGGAAGACAGTGATCACCTTTGAAGAAGGGGCAGGATAGAGATCTAGAAGAATGTCATGAGGTGTGCAGGGAGAAAATTAGAAGGTCCAGAGCCCAAGGAGAATTTAATCTGGTTACTGCCATAAAAGACAAATTATTTTTACAAATACATATCTACAAAAGAGGTCCAAGGAAAATCCCCATTCCTTACTGGATGCAGAGGTAAACATACTGATGAAGGATGAGGAAAAGGCTGAGGTACTTAATGCCTTCTTTGCTTCAGTGTTTCATAACGAGAACAGTTGTTCTCAGGGTACCCAGCTCCCTGAACTGGAAGAAATGGGTGGGGAGCAGAATGAAGCTCCCATAATCCAAGGGGAAATGGTCAGCAACCTGCTGTGACACTTAGACAAAAGTGTGTCTGAGTGTGTTGGGATCCACCCAGGGGCACTGAGCGAGCTGGTGGAAAAGGTCACTGAGCCACTTTCTATCATTTACCAGCAGTCCTGGCTAACGAGGGAGGTCCCAATTAGCTGGAAATTAGCAAGTGTCTCTGCTGAGTGAGGGAAATGGAGGTGACCAAGAAGATAACACTTCTGCACGTTGTTATAGTACTTAGTGTTGTGTGGCATTGAATTGCTGGAAGGGAAATATTTAGCAAGCCTGAGATTAAGATGTAAATGTTCATGTTCTAGAACTGGGTGCTATTTATTGTTGTTTTCTCTGAAAACCAGGTAGACCGTCATTTGAGGAAATTGGACCAGGAACTTGCTAAATTTAAGATGGAACTTGAAGCAGATAATGCTGGAATTACAGAAATATTAGAGAGACGTGAGTATGCATGGATTTTTTTAAGAACTCAACAGTCTTTATGACAGTTTGCAAAATTAAAATGCCATACATTTGTTAATGGCTGGCAGTATTTCAGCCTGTTTTAAAACTTTTTTTAAACCCACATACTTTTCATCAATCAGCAATTCTCAAAGTTTAGCTTCAACCTCAGTTTTTACCAGTGAAGTAAAAATACAACTGAGTAATTAGAATAATTTTTTTCACACAACTGTTGCCTTTGTGAATTGCTACAGCAAGACAGACAGTTCTTTAAACCTGTTTTTAACGATTGTAGGTATTCAGACAAGTACTTCAGCCTAAGCTTGCAACCTACCTACTTGCAAGTGTACCATTTCTTCCCCAAATTGATTGCCATCAAATTGAGGAGGGTTATTATTTTAGTTCTAGGTGTGGAATGTCAAATAAAGTTAGATACTCGGTAGTTTTCTTTTTTTAAAAGGGAGAGAATAGGTGGTTTTGTAATGGTAGCAAGGAAAAAGCATTTTGGGTAAGAAACCTGCATGTTTAAAAAATACAGCAATGCTGGTAGTCAGAATGTGATGAAAAATGTAATGTGGCAGTTTTGTGGCCAGTTTGGTGTAGAAGAATACAGCCTTTCTGTGTGCATCAGCATTTAGATATCAGGTGTGATTATGATTAATTCCTTAAATTGATTTAACTACTGTGATTATGGAGGCAGTAGTTGTCCTCACAGCCAAAGACAGTGAAAGCTAACTTTTAGATCACTTGAGGATATTAGGAATAAATATTCTTTCTTGGAACATTTCACTGCTTTGTCATAAAAGCTGGGAGTTTGGTGATATTTTACTTGTAATTGTTATTACAAATAACAGGCACAAAAAGAAAACTGTAAATTAAATGCTTTTAATGAACTAGCAACTACAGAAAAGGACTAGTTTATTTCCGTTGAAATTCCAGCTGGTTTTATGACCTTCTGTTGAGGTATCTGTTTGGTGAGGTTGCTAGATAGGATTGCAAGAACTCGAAGTAGAAGGGCACCAGACTGCATGTTACATCCTTAAGGTTTGTTTGAGTTGGGTTTTGTTGTTGGAGTTTTTTTCAAAAAAAGCAAGAAGTAGAAGCCTCTTAACATTTTTAGCTTTCAGAGTAAACACACGCAGCCAAGGTCCCGCCAGAGGGCAGCCTTAGGGCGACTTCATAATGTCATTAAAGTTTGCTCGGCCAAAATAGCTCCTTATGCTTTGAGCCTCTTCTAGAATAACTTTATTAAAACTTTTGTGATACACTCATGTGTTGCTCATATGCTCATATATTTCAGTGCTTTTCGAAAGCACTGAAAGAGGTAAAGAAATGTTGAAGCTAGAGATTTTGAAAAATGTATGTGAATTGCTTTCTTGAATCGTCTTCTGTGTAAATGTAAGTAAATAGGTATTGAAGCTACAAAGTGTTATATATTGTTCTAATGGAAATGTATAGTCAAAGTCTCTCCTATGCTGCAATTATTTAGCCTCATCTTACAAGAAATGTTGTTCCTAGATGTAGACTTGCATTTGTACCCCCCTGACTGACTTTTTCCTGGTTTTTAGTTTGTATTGTTTCTCTGTGTATTTCTAGTGCTAAGAAAATTCAGATAATGATCTGAAGCCCTTCCTATTGAATGTTAAATCATCTTGAAAGGCATTGCTATTGCTTGTGTTTTGACTGAATGTGACAAGATGGACTCAGTGGGACAAGATGCCTTGTTTATACAGTTTACCTGTTACAGTCTTGAATTCATATTTGCTGTAGATTTTCAGTACTTTTGATGCAGCCATTCTCCAGCCATCACCAGGTGCTTGTGTGCAACACATTTGCATAAGTGGCACGTTGTGGGCAATGTTGTTGTTTGTTCTCCTTATAGGCCTTGATTTTAACTTCTTGATTTCAACAGCTGAACAGTAGCAGTCAACAATTTTTATTTTAAAACTATTCTCACTGTTTCCTGGTTGTGTTATAGAAAGGGTTTCAGGTCTAGCAAAAATTCTTCTGATTGAAATAAATATAACTTCACAGTGATTTGGTTAATATAAAGATTCATTTAGTATCTAAAAGTCAATGCCAATGATGACTCTGAAATTTTCTTATCCTTTTTACCTCCCTCTCAGGGTCTCTGGAGCTGGATACACCATCACAGCCTGTGAATAACCATCACGCCCACTCTCACACTCCAGTAGAGAGTAAGTATTTGAGACTTGAAAACAAGCCCACTTGTTATATTTACTTAATTTCTTGAGTAGTATTAGGAAAAGAAAATGTTCAGAACTTTTTTCCCCTCCATAATAATAATGTCTGTTAAGAAGTGCAAGAAGGAAATAGTAAGGTTTTGCTGGTGGGAATTTGTTGAAAGTGCCCTTGTTTTAGTTTGACTTTCAAGATGAATAGGTTTTACATTTTAAGTTCCCTTCATTTGTTTCATTTAGAAAGGAAACACAATCCATCTTCTCACCACAGTACAACAGACCATGTTCCTGAAAAGAAGTTTAAATCTGAAGCTCTTCTATCCACCCTGACTTCAGATGCTTCTAAAGAAAATACACCAGGTAATCTTAATTGTCTCTCATTTTATTGCTTTTTAATCAGAAGAAGAGAAATCTAATTATGTTTGTGAGCTAGTCTTTTGAAATCACAGAACCACAGAATGTGTAAGGTTGGACCACAGTGGGTCATCTGTGAGGTCCAACCTCCCTGCTCAAGCAGGGTCATCCCAGAGCACATTGTGCAGGATTGCATCCAGGTGGTTCTTGAATATCTCCAGTGAGGTAGACTCCACGACCTCTCTGGGCAATCTGTTCCTGTGCACTGTCACCCATACAGTAAAGAAGTTCTTCCTTGTATTTAGGTGGAACTTCCCATACCTCTTTCTGTTGCCTCTTGTCCTATTGCTTGGCATCACTGAGAAGAGCCTGGCTCCATCCTCTTGATACCCTCCCTTCACATACATTAATGAGGTCCCTTCTCAGTCATCTCTTCTCAAGGCTGAACAGGCCCAACTCCTTAAGCCTTTCTTCATAAGAAAGATGCTCCAGTCCCTTAATCATCTTTGTTGCCCTCCACTGGACCTGCTTCAGGATCTCCATGTCTCTCTTGTACTGAGAAGCCCAGAACTGGACACAGCACCCCAGATGCAGCCTCACTAGGGCTGCTTAGAGGGGCAGGATTACCTCCCTTGACCTGCTGGCAATGCTTCTCCTAATGCATCCCAGGATACCACTGGCCTTCTTGACCACAGGGGCACACTGATAGCTCATGCACAGCTTGTCCACCAGGACCCCCAGATCCTTCACAGAGCTGCTTTCCAGCAGGTCAGCCCCCAGCCTGTACTGGTGCATGGGGTTATTCTTCCCCAGGTGCAGGACCTTGCTTCTGCCGTTGATGAATTTGGGAAGGTTCCTCTCGGCCTTTTTCTCCAACCTGTCAAGGTCCCTCTGAAGGGCTGCACAGCTCTCTGGGCTATTGGCTGCTCTTCACAACTTTTGTGTCATCAGCAAATTTGCTGAGAAGATATCTGCCCCTTCATCCAAGTCATGGATAAATAAGTTAAATGATACTGGGCCTGGTGTTGAACCTTGGGGGACATCATTAGTGACAGGCCTCAGCTAGACCCTGTGCCATTGATTACAACCCTCTGGGGTCTGCTATTATCCAGTCCTCAGTCAGGGGCTCATGCTTTTTCCTCTGGGTTTTTCAGACATTTGAAACATGAGAAACCGCAGGCATTGTTACTCATCTGTGTTGTCCACGATGCAGGTCAGCTTTGTTGTCATTTAGCAGCTGCACATTGGCTGTTTCTTTTTATTTACACTGCTCCAAAGGAGATAACAGTACAGTTTCATTCAGCCAGTAGAGCAATGAAAGAGATCAATGCATTATTATTTTGGGAAAAGAAACACATGCAACAATTTCAAAAGTAAGGGAAAAGAATTTTCTCGCCTCTTTTTTTATTTATTTATGGCATTTACTACAATGAAATGTAAAAAACTTATGTATTGTCTATATCCAAAGAGGCAAGAAGTCTTTTTGAATATTGAATAAAGAAACCAAAATACAACTTTCTGCCCATTTTCAAAATTAAGGTGTTTCATAGTTTCTTTTCTGAAAATAAAAGATTGTGAGAGGTTGTAGTAAGTAAACTACCTTATGTTTTGGAATTTAGTAATGTTCATCACTTTTAAGTAGTCTCCCTTATACCTATTTCACTTTGCTTTTGAAGGAACTTCACATGAGGTTGCAGATAAAACATAACTATATCTGAGCAGCTGTCATTCTGTAGGTGGCCGTGGAAATCTGTGTTGCATTAAAACTGTGATCTGTAGTTTGTAGAATTAAGGTTGTTAAAAGTTTTACTTCAGAAACAGTATAGGTGTATAGCCAAATTCCTTCACTCTTCTTGGTGGTTATAGTAATCAGCATCATTTCAAGAGGCAGATACACCAGCTGCATCTGTTCTTTGATAGCTGAGGACGACAGTGAGGGCTGTCTTTCTAAAAGGCCTTCTCACATGTGAGGATAGACAGGGAACAAAATTCTTTTTTTTCTTTTTCTTAAACAAATACTGGCTGCATCAGATTACTTTTAAAACCTTTTTTCCGAATGATTAGACTGCTCTGATGCATAAACGGAGTTCCTACTCTTTCACTGGTTGTCATATATAACTCTTCTTAAAATGCAAAGGAATTTAGTTTCATTTTAAATTTCATAAATGTGTTCTGTTCATCAAGGGTGTCGAAACAATAATTCATCATCCTCTTCAAACAATGCATACAATACAAACTCTTCTCAACCATTGGCATCATATAACCTGGGCTCATTATCTTCAGGATCTGGGGCCGGTGCAATTACCATGGCAGCAGCTCAAGCAGTGCAAGCCACAGCACAGGTAATGTCAAAATATTCTTGTCATTCTGCCATCTGCCATTGATTAAGAAGACACTAGTGACTTCTTTATTTTTTTTTAAAAATCTGAATTCCCATGTTCACTTTCAGTTGATGTGATGCAGTTCTCATGTTA
This sequence comes from Acanthisitta chloris, assembly GCF_000695815.1. NCBI lineage: Eukaryota > Metazoa > Chordata > Aves > Passeriformes > Acanthisittidae > Acanthisitta > Acanthisitta chloris. Next base: position 66,215 of record NW_008657744.1, on the reverse strand, counting down.
CAGTTTTGTTTATATGCCAGTTTCATCCTGTATAACTTGCCTAAATGGACAGCTTGACTTTTGGCTTTTCCTGGGGGATATTCTTACACGATTTTCTGCTTACTATACTTCATTTTGTTAACAAGGCAACTAATGAACGTGTGCAAATAATTAGCAGTTAGCAGCCTGGTATGTCTTCTGTAAGAGCTCTACTGTGTAATCTAATAAAATATCTGTATTTCTTTTAGATGAAGGAGGGAAGACGAACATCCAGTCTAAAAGCCAGCTATGAAGCATTTAAGAACAATGACTTTCAGCTTGGAAGAGAATTTTCATTGTCCAGGGATTCCACTGGATATTCGTCATCAGCTCTGGCATCTACATTAACACAGACGTTAAGTTCATCAACCACAGATTCACGGAGTGGCAGGAAAAGCAAGTAGGTTTTCTTACTTGTTGACTGCAATTATAGCTTTTAAGACAGCTAAGCTTTCTTTTAAAGGTCATGGGCCATATTAGAAATCCTTTGTGGTTGATATCTGTGAAGGGGGGATCAGCAGAAGGTGGTTATTGCCTGCTAGGCAGTTTTTGTTCAGGGCCATGTTCTTTAGTCCTCTCACTTCTTTTTCTTTAAGCCAACTTACTCCAAGCTTTTAAGTAAATGCTTTGATTTGCTTTCTCATCTGTGATACAGTCAAGTTTCTTCCCTCATTTTTCTGTGTTCTGGAGAGATTTGGCCTAACAGCAAACGTTGGAAATTGCCATGCAATGGTTTGTAGATGGTTTTGAAATAATCTGGAGATCTGCTTCATGCCAGTTCACAGATAAACAAAACAAGTTCTGATGGCTGAACATCTAGGACAGGAAAGGGAATGAATTTTGTTTCTGATTAAAACAATGTTGTAAAACATTTTAAGCAACACAGTGTCACAACACATTGTGACAACAATCACAAGTTGCACTTGAAAGAATTTGTCTTGAAATGCCCATCCTTTTAAACTGACTTGAGGGTTTTTTCTTCATACAAATTTGTGCTCAGTTAATATTCCCTTTGAAGCATTTTTCATCTATGGATATCTTGGCTATCAGATCTGACCTATAAACAAAAGCATAGAATTTTTATTCTGGCATCATTCCTGTGGAGTGATTGGTGATGCTTGAGTGGAGATTAACATAGAATCAGTCATCTTCAAAACAGTTATCTATTGTACATGACATATGACATTATATGTAAATTCCTGTTTTACTGGTAGCATAATGTTTATGGGGATTTGACAGCAAGCTGTTGATATAAAATTTTGTGAAGAAAAGCATTCAGTAAGGCTACTTGACAGTTTAGAGCTGTTGAATTCCATTGATTATAATGGCATGTCTTGCACTTGTAAGCTGGTATGGCCTATTTCCTTTTCCAAAGAGCATTCAGTGGGTCCATTCCAGTGCTTGCAGTAGTGGAATGAAATCTGTTAGTGAATGATGCTTTGGAATTTACATACTGCAGTATTTCAGAGTCAAGAAAGTATTGTTTAGTGATTCTTTCACTTGGCAGGAAATAAATTTAAATCATGTATGCTATTTCTTCCCCCTTCCTCAGAAACAACAACAAATCCTCAAGCCAGCAGTCCTCATCATCTTCTTCTTCTTCCTCTCTGTCATCATGTTCTTCTTCATCTGCACTGGCACAAGAACTGTCTCAGCAAACAGCAGTAATACCAGAGTCTGATTCTAATAGCCAGGTTGACTGGACCTATGATCCAAATGAGCCACGTTACTGCATTTGTAATCAGGTAAGGACAGATTCAACCTGAAATACAACTAGAGCTGCTGTTTTGACGTAGTTGAACTTCCTTCTCTGATTGCTAATTTTAAAACATTGGGGGTTTACTCTTGAAATTCTGATCTGTTTTTATTTACTTGTGATATGAATAATCAACTGAACTGTTGAAGCTAAAACCAATCAATTTTCTAGTGATGTGATATACCTGGAGAGTTCTTAATCCATTAATGGAGATTTCAGGAATTAATAATTAAAACTTGGACTGGGTTCACGGTGAATTTAGTTAAAATGTTAAGTTAGTAAGGAATTCGCCTTTCTCCTACATCCCTTTAAAAATCAAGACCAACCAACAAACCAAGAACCAAAAAACCTAATTTTAAATAAGATATCCAGAGAATGAATAACAATATGAGAAACGTATTTTTATTTCAAACACTTTTAAGAGTGTTGACTGGTTTTAGAGTTGATAAATTTCTGTAATTCTCTTTAAAACATTGTTTTGAAAGAAGTACTTGAAATTTGTCATTTATGCAAGGGAAATGACAGACAGCAATATAATCTGGAGAACTGGGCAGATAATGTACTGAGCACTGTTATTTTGATCACAGTGTGCTTCATCCAGGTTTTGAATGCTGACCATTTTTATCCAGCCTGACATATGCAGATGTATCTTTTTTGCATAAACAGTTTTTGAAAATGAGTTCACTGTGACCATGATGGCCTTTGGGTTGTACAAAAAAAAACAAAACAAAAAAAAGCCCCACCAAAAAAAAACCAACCCAAACCCGAAAAAAAACCCCAAACAAACAAAAAAAATGTTGTTGCTGATGTGAATGGAGAAACTCCTCAAAGGAACAAACTCGACCTTTAGCCCTTTGAAAATGTTGATTGCTTTTAATTACTAATACAATTATTAATAGGAGACTTTTTTTCTTACTCACTAGGTGTCCTATGGTGAAATGGTAGGCTGTGATAACCAAGACGTAAGTAACAAAGTTCAAAAGGTTCATGAGAGGCATGTGCATGTAACTATTGCTTGCAGGAGTTACATTTCTTTGGTGTTGGCTTTTTAGTAGCGTTTTTTAGAGTAAAGTGCATATGAGATGAACCATTATTCAGGAAATTTATCCTCATCTCTCTCCACAGTTCAGGTTCTTTTAGAAACCTTCAGCCATTACTAGGTTCAAAAATGCCCTACTTCAAAACACTTTTATTTCTGTGACTGGTTAGTATGTCACTATAACAGTTGTCCTCTTCAAACAAAAAAATGTTAAAAGAACGGGTGAATGTAATCATGTATTTGCTGAGATACTACATTTAAACAGGAGTGATAAGATTACTTTTATGTCACTTAGTGTTGTCAAACTAATTATTTCCAAAGCACAACATATTTGATTTTCTGTTACATAGACTACTATATGTCTACTAGAAATTTTATCGCTTTCCTCAGTTTACTGAGTGTATGTTAGAGGCTGAAATCTCTTCTCTCTTCATTTCATCCTGTGATTTGTGTTAAAAGCAGAATCAATGCTTTTCACTCATGCTTCATTTTCATAGGATTGTATTTGTGATAGGCGATGTGAAAAAAACCCCAAAATCCCAAACCCTGTCTTTAACTCTGTTTTTATAGTGCCCTATTGAGTGGTTCCACTATGGATGTGTTGGACTGACCGAAGCACCGAAAGGGAAGTGGTACTGTCCACAGTGTACAGCTGCAATGAAGAGAAGAGGCAGTAGACATAAATAAGTTTCATCATCTGGAAAACAAATTACATACTAAAGGTTTTATAGAGGACATGGGAGGGGGAACTCTCACCACTCCTCCTTGCCACCACTTAAGGGTTAACATAGTAGTCATAGAATGGGGTGGTTGGAAAGGACCTTAAAGATCATCTAGTTCCAATCCCCAGTTGTAAGATCTTGAACTATTGGTTTTCCTAGCTGTGTTTTAATATTGTAAGTAAATTATTTACACACTTTGGTGTGCTACAGATACTATTCCAGTGAGCCTTGGATTGTTCCAGTGGCCAACTTATGCAGACATTTGTACTATCAAACCATTTTCTCTAAGCAAGGGGCATTCTACAGTTACTCAATCTTCCAAAAATTCCAATAAGTCAAGATTTTAAATGTATGTTTTATATACAACAGATATATTCTGCTGCATGTACTGTACTCAAGAGCTGTTATGTAACACTATGTATATAAATGGTGCAAAAAGTCAGTGCTTCTGAAAAAAAAAAAGAGACAATGGTTTTTAAAATGCCTTTATAGCTTTGGGTCTTTATGAAACTTAATTCAGCAGGCTGAAGAAAATGGTTCTTGTATACAGCGGGCTGTTGTCCTTTAGGGTACTTGAGTATGTAAAAACAAAAAAAAATGCTGTAGAATAAAATGAACTTGTGCCATTAGTCTTTATATGTTTCTGCTCCAGAGAAGGCAGGGGCCATGGGAGGAAAAAAGGGTGTTAAAGTGACGATAAATTTTTATACCAAATGTGTTTATTTTTTTGTGCAAGTAATCCTTTAAATTTGAATTGTATTAGGTGTTAAAATAAAACAACCTCAACTCTCAAATTAATGTTTTCTGTACATTTTTCAAAAAAAGATCTGTCCTTGAAATGGTTTCTTGACAAATTTCCTTTTGTTGTTTTTTATAGCTCTTTCAAGCAGCAGCACTGAACAGAAATGAGGTTTTTCTTCTGTTTTCTCCTTCCGCCTTCTTTCTGCTATTCAAAAAAATAGACTTTCTCTTTGGAATAAAGATTTTTACTTCAGCACTGGGTCAGGCTGGAGAACTGTGGCCTTCATGTCATAGCTTTCCAGACCTGTGCAGATGAGGAGAAGAGAGGGAGAGAAGCAGTGTTCCGTGGCATGACTGCACAAATAGTGTCAAGAGAATAAAAGCAGATGGGCCCATTAGTAATAGGAGTATGTGCAGAGAATGAAACCAGGCTGCTGTCACAGCATTTTCTAAAAAAATGACAGAAGTAGGCATTTTAGTCTGTGAACTGGGGAAAAGTAGATGTGTAAATGTGTAAAAGGAGAAATGTGACTATGGATAGACTTTGATAAAAGAATAGGACAGAAGTTGGTGAAAATAAACAGGAAGGAGCAGTTTCACTAAGGTCCCATTAAAAGTGGGAACTGAACCCACTGTGTATGTATCTCTGTGGAAATCTCAGTCTAAAAAGCTCAACAACACGCAAGGACTTAAACCCAGATATTCTAAGTGAGGCTGTTGAAATAATGGTGATAACAATCTGTTTGTTCTGTGTGAAACTGGTGCCATGCTATGAATTGAAATTAAATAAGCAACAAGTAATCTGGACTCCCCTTAGACTGAATGTCTGTCTCTAGGGCTACAAAGTCCATTGAGAATTAAGACCATATAGAGCAAAATGTCTCAGCCTGGTGGTAACCATACCTAAGATGGTACAGAGACTGCAAATCCAAAGAAGTTCAATTTTTAGTGTGGGCATTGGATTGCTGTTGCCTTGGAGAGTAGAAATTATTTTTTCATTGAGAAACTAGAGAACTCACAAGAGGAAAAAACTTATCTTTATCCTTCTTACTACATTAGTATTTTGTGTCAAAGTTAAGAAAATAGAAGTGGACAAATGTGAAAAATGTGGGGAAAAAATGCAATACCTAAGTCAAAGATGTAGAACAATAAAACATGTACATGCTTATGCTTTGTTTTCTAAACAGAAAGCCTGCAAGAGAAGCTTACAGGTCGGCAGGTGATTAGAGTGTAAAAGCACCGAGTAGTGTGAGTAGTTAGATACTGGGAGAGTCCTTGCCTCACAGTCAATAGAGGCAGGATGCTTCCCTGAGCAGACAAGGCCAAGTGTTTAGGAAAGGTCTTTCATTAAAGCTTCTTTAAAAAACAGTTAGGAAAAGTAGGAGTCCCTTCATTGGGACATCTGCATGAGTATCTGCAAAATACAATAATAAAGAGTAAAGGAATGCATTGGTAATATTCCCAACACTTACTGCTAAAAGAGAGCAGGACTCTGCTGCTCAACATGTACGTAAGAGATCAGTTAAAGCTGGCTAAAGAGTAACAAAATGTTTGCACTTAGGTTGCATTCTCAAAAATAACAAAAATGGAAAGTGCTAAAACAGCTGATCAATCTCATGATACTGAGTGCTTGATAAAGTGGAAAATTTATTTCAATATTTTGGTAAATAATGTAAATATAGTGTATAAAATAATACTTAGTTCTCACTTTACCTGCAGCTAGGTCCTCTGAAGTAACTATTGCTGTGCAGGAAAGTGATTTTGGAGTTATCGAGGTAATTTTATGGAAACCTCAGCTGCTCAGCAGCAGGTCAGACAGGCAATAAGAATGACTCAGTAGGAGATAAAGAATAAAACAGAAAACAGTTTTACACAGTGTAAATTGATAGTGCCGTTAGGTCTTAATGTAGTATAAAATTCTGGTCTGCTCTGCTACACAAAGGAGCAAAGCTAGGAAAAGGCTTGAATAGGAGGATCAAAGCAGTCAAAGCTGTGTAGTGACAACACAGCTGAGAAGCAGATGAATTGACTGGGACCCCCCTGGATGGGAAAGAGGCAGCTCTGTGAGGATGTAAGAGAAATCCGTAAATTCAGAAACGATGTGGGAAAAGTGTGTATTTTGGTAGAAGAGGTAGTATGGAGGTAGCCAGTCCAAAATGAGTAAGAGCACTTTTTCACGTCGCATGCTTAGATTACAAAATGGGCCATATAGCTAACATACCTGGATCAAAAACTCTCTAAAGACTTATCACTAGAAGTCAAGAGAGTTTGTAACCAGGGAAGTGTTCCTGGGTGCCTGTGACAGTCCTAAAATCCTCTGGCAAACACCACTAAGCGCTATTTGATAGCAGACATTAGGTTAGGCAACCCTTTGGCATTATGCAGTCCAACTGCTTTTAGTTTCATTTCAATGCTCCAGCATTTGGGTGAACTTTTAGGATAAGGAAGTATTTGTAGTACCACAAGCTCAGAACCAGTGTGCTAAGTGCTGTAATTGAACCAAACATGTCTGTGCCTTGTAAATGGTATTGTCTATTTGCACTGGGGAGCTGCAGGTTTTACTTAATCTAGATCTGAAATGAAAAAGGAAGAGGAAATACATTTATGCTTCCTAATCTGAAAATCCTGCTAGGTTGTCTCTTGGAATAGCACAGGATAATTGGCATTCTTGTCTTCTTTACTGAACTTTGCAAAATGTTGTTCAACTGTGCACAGTGAAGATCAGAAATTCTGTGGTTTGTTTCCCTTTTCTGTTCCCTCTCACCAGGGAAGTACTTTCCACTGCAAGCTGGCTTTTCTTGGCAAGTATTTTACCCTCTCTCCTCAGCCTGCTTGGAATGTCTGGACCATACACTTTTTTCTTCAGTAGAGGTGGTCTTCACCTTGACAGCATAGGGTTCAGTTTTGCACTTAGACTGAAAATCTGTAAGCAGCAGAATTGCAAGAGGAATAAGAGTCTGAGCTTTTACACTCTCTTCAGGGTACACATGAATAAAGTTAGGGTACACTGTATGAACACAGTCTCTGCAGTTTTATAACTCCTCCCAGGAATGACTAAAATGCTCTGACAATAAGATAACTAAAAGAAGAAAAATGCCACACTTCAGTATATCTATACCAATTTACAGTAATATTCCTCTTAGCACTTTCAAATCCATATTGTGCTTTTATACTCATATGATATTCTATAAAGACAAACAGGAGCTTTTTCCTCTGGATAAATCTTGTATTTAGGAGCTATTTGAGCATGGAAAAGTTGTCAACAAGTTGCATGATTACTTATAGTCTTGTGCTTGCATACATCTTCTGTTTTAGAAAAACCATTATTTTCCTATTCCTAAATCTATTAATTCATAATAGATTTAAATTCTTTATTCTAAACATGAATTTAACTGTTTGTTAACTCTATTTCCTTTTCATAGGGACAGGAAAAACTCCCTTATTCCTATTCTGTCTACTGAAAAAAAATTCTGAAGGTATTGAAAAAAATACCCAACAGTATTGGAAAAGACATTCCTAGAGGTCTTGAAAAAACCCACCCTTAGCATATTACAGCTAGAGTAGGGAAATACTTGCCTTAAAACGTATTAGTAACCTGCCTAATGCAGTTGAAAATTATGAACAATGTTAGGATCCACAGCTGTGTTAACAATTTTAAAGCCCTAGTATCTATTTGTACCTTGTACCTTAAGTTATGAAAACTTCTGAGTATTGTGCTGCTCACTGCTCACTGCTTCAGCAATGCTGCACACATTGAATCAAATATGTATGTCCACATTTATGGAACTGGCTACTGCCAAGTAAGAAATTTTTTGTCGAAGTTAAAAAGTACAGTGAGGGGATTCTTATGCTAAATAAATTAGATGCAGTTGTTCAGCTACAATTTATATATTTTTCTTAAAAACATCAAAATTTTGAGGAATCTTAAGTACGCTCTTGTTGCTGAACACAGATTTATTTATTAGGTGGACAGTTAACTTGGTTTTCCTGGTTAAGGTTGTATCAAGCCTTTCTTTCTTGAAAATTAAATAACAGCACACATGAGGATTAATGAACACAAATAGGGGAGTAATGTGAAGATAATTTTATATCGCTTCTGCTTGCAAAAGTGTGGCCTTACAATTTCAAAGCAAGTTTTACGATTATTTTCAGAAAAAGACACGTGGGACAGATGTTTGGATAAACTTTGCAGGCATGAGTGTAGTTAAGTGCTGGAAGGGGTCAGTCAGGGAAGTGCTATGGAATTAGGAAATCCTTTCTCGTCAGATACACAGGAATTTTTTTTCTCTGTGTTGATAAAGAAAATTTTGTTTACAGCTCTGTTATCTTTTATTTTGGTGAGACTAAAATTGCATTGTTACTGGGGGGGCAAAAATGAATGTGCATCATATTTAAAAATTGTTTTAATAAATTTTCAGTTATGTAGTTTACTTGAAAAGATGGCAATCTGGAGTGTTTCTGCTGTGACAAATTCATTTGGGTATAGTATTCTTGACTTAAATTATTTTAAAATGTGTTTAATCTTTGTCATATTATTTGGGGGCCAAATTAATCTCAGGCTTTTAAAGAAAGCACATTCTGTAGATGGATGGATTAGTCAATAGCTGAATGAACTGACAGTAAAAACATGTGCTCTTTAGTCAGGTCTGGAAAATGAAACACTTTTACAGTCAGTAGTATTGACAAATCCCTTATTTTAATTTAGGAAGGTATCCCATACATTTCCCAGGGATCTTGCTGAAAGCCTAATACATTTTGAATGGCTAAGGAATTGTGGAATAAGCAGAAGTCAAGCTAGGAGTTATTTTTAAATTACCCTCAGAAAAAATAAAATTATGTGCTAATCATTTTAATCCAGAGCAGAAATTTTGTTAGACACTGACTTAAAACATGCTTTTGCACACGGAAGTGCTGGTTTCTGAAGTAATGATTACCTTTGAGACCGTCACTTACAGCAGAACAGGTCTGCCAGGCTCTTCTAGCACATTGTTAGCTGCTCTTGTAAGACATAAATACAATCTAAAATACACACTGGGAAAATATCTCAGTGCAGTTTTAGCCCAGGACAGGAAAATTAAAGATGATTTTCAAAAACAGAAAGGAGGAAAACCCCCAGCTTTAAGGTGTTTTGGTTCGTATATGCATTAATGTTCAAGATTTACCAACGCTGAAGTATTTTTCACTTTGAGAGTGCTTTCCAAACACTCACCCACAACTATTTACTTAAAGGCTTCTGTTAAGAGGGTGAAAGGAATGTACTGGGAATGTCTCTCTCTGAAGACTGACAAGCCTTATAACAGAAAAGATTCTTAAGTCTTCCTCTTCCCTATTGTTTGAACCGCAGCAGTCATAATTAAACTCATGAAGGAAGGAATCATCTAAACATATTGTTCATAATTGCATCACATTGAAAACTGTAACCTGATTTCATATTTGGCTAATGATGGTATGATTTTAAATCAATCCCCAAAATTCTCTGTAATTCTCTTTCTAAAGACTGTTTTGAAACAAATTTCTGTATTGGCACTACCTGGTTTTACATTATCTTCCAAAACAAAGAGTCTCTTTAATATGCTTTAGTTTTAACAGTGCATCAAAACATAGTCATATGGAAATAGTGACTGATGAAGAAAATTATTAGGAGCTTATTCAGCTACTTCGTACTGTATGTCAGAGTTCTTCTGATTTGGTTGTATTTTAATTTTTTCAAAATCAAATTCTAAGTACATCTACATCTGCTTCTAGTCATAGAACAGAACTTTGTAATTAAAAAACATAACAACCCACAAAAAGACAGATCCCAACAACCAGACAGTGAACAAAAGTGCTTCTATTCACTTTTCAGCCCCTCTGGACAATTCAAATTATATGTCAAGTAGAGAAAAATGACAGTAAAACATTTTAGATCTCTCAGACCTGAGAAGTATATTCCTTAAACCTTGCTTTTGCAACAGACCCTTGCCTGGAATGCTAGTTTTACACATGACCTGTTAAATCAAAGTAGCCAAGATCACCCACTGACAGTGTGATATTCAGCTGCTTCCCAGCCGTACACCAGCGGTTCTTTTTTTTTCAGCAGTTCCGCATGACATCCCTTCCCAGTTTCAGCTTTCAAGCCATCAGGCATGTTTGGAGCAAGCTGTGCAGCCCAACGGGCCAGAGCTGAGAGGCAGTGGAGTGACTCTGCATGGGGCAGGACACAAAAAACTCGTCAGACCTCATGGCAGATGCAATGGTGACGTTCTTTGTGACCTCCTCCACTCTATTTATTCCGGCCACCTTGCATTTGTAAGATGTAAAAATGGTTAAATCTAATTTTCAGCTTTACTTTTAGAAATATCATGTGGAGTAGGTTGTCAAAGGAAGTGCTTAAAAGATGTAATGTGCTAAAGGTATTACTGAAGTAACTTCTGTGCCACCGTGGTTGCCGTCATCTTGTTCTGCAGCAATCATGCTGTGGCAGCTGAACTTGTGAGATGCTGTACAGTTATAATCAGATCAAGAGGTTCAGAAGTAAACTGTTACCTTTTTCTGCCTGTCCATAAGAACAACAAAATAGCATGTCTTGCATCTTCACAAATTCTATTTGCTTGTACAGTAATTTCTCATATATGTGTACAATATGTGAAGTGCCCCAGATGACACATTTAGGTACTGACTTACTGTATATTCTGGCAGCACCATGAGAATGTAACAAACTGGAATAAACTCTTATATACTAAAGTATATCATAATGCCTTCTCTTGATGGGGCTGGTTAAATGTATAGGTGTCTTGTGATTGTTTTAAAACTCTCCTGGTTGAGGACACCAGAACTGCATGCAGTATTCCAGGTGGGGTCTCACAAGAGCAGAGTAGAGGGGAAGAATCACCTCTTTTGACCTGCTGGCCACACTCCTTTTGATGCAGCCCAGGATTCAATTGGCTTTCTGGGCTGCTAGTGCACACTGCTGGCTCATGGTGAGCTTCTCAACCCCTGTCACTCCCAAGTCTTTCTCTTCACTGCAGGTCTTAATCACTTCCCCACCCAACCTGTAGCTGTGCCTGGGATTGCCATGGCCCAGATGTAGGACCTTGCACTTCATTTTGTTAAACTTCATGAGGTTTGCATTGTTCCACCTCTCAAGCCTGTCAAGGTCCCTCTGGATGGCATCCCTTCCCTCCAGCATGTCGACTGCCCCACGCAGCTTGGTGGTGTCAGCAAACTTAAAGCACATTCATAGCCCTTCTGCAGGTACAAAGCAGTAAAGAACTCTGCTTGCAAGAGAAGTGCGTGAGAAAGCAGGAAAGACCTGAGAATGGAAATTCAAATACTCTTACCTGAGATGTGAAGAAGAGGGGAACCAGCAAGATGCTAGAGGAAAGATGTGGACCATCACAAGATAAAATAGTTACTTAAAATAAAAAGGAACACAGTTGCTGTCAGAGGTCATGAGATATTTCACTTTGTTCCTGTTCTGCATACCCAAAGACAAATGTCCATGCCCTTGCAGCCTGTCAGGGCATTTTCTGATTATCACTTATTCATCTCTCAACAGTAGCCAACAAGTCTGAGCAATCAAACTGGCTACAACATCCACAAATCTGTGTTATCTTTGAATAACTGCTGCAAGGGGATTATGTCAAGAGTCAGCAAATAACTGTAGACAGGAAGAAGCAGAGAATTTGCTGATCTATTTCTTCCTCATGACATTCAAATTTGCCTTTTATGTAGGAACCACTATATTCATAAGACTTTGGTCTTCAAGTGCTTTCTTGTACTCATGTCAAGCAACTTGCTGTATTATTAACATACATCAATAAACAGATACCTCTGTTTCAGTGTGACCCTTCCAAAACACAGTAGTGAAGAACATGGCTGATATACAAAGTGATGCCTCAGGACATATAACTCATTTGGCCCAGATACTACCTAAAACTTTAGGGAAGCTGGTAGGTTTGGTAGTCAGGTGAGCTGAGTATTGATCTTTGCTGCTGCCTAAAATGTCCTCTTCCCTTCCTCTGTTTACAGCCTCTCTCACACTTGTGTTCTCTGGCTGCTTAACCAGTACCAGCACTGGGACCCATAGCATCGACCAACTGGTGGAAAACAACCCAGTTGCACACCTTCTTGTGGAAGGATCTAATGAGCACCACCCCACGGCAGGAAGAGAGGAAGGGAGCAAACAAGACCTTTCCATGTCAAGGCATTACTAGGCTGGCTGATCTGCTCATCGAACTGCAGGCGTAACAGCATATTTCCTGGGGCAAAATATCCAGCTATCACAGCTCTTAAAGCATTCATAAAGTTTACAGACTAAGAACCTAAATTGGACTGTATGTACTGATAATACATATATATGGACTGTAAATCCTATGACAAGAGAATCCACTGCTTGTATAGTCAGGATCATTTCTTGCCTCTTACATACGGGTGAAATATTAAATAAATTGAACAATAATGAGAAGCAAAACCAAAAGGGGAGTGTCCCCTAAAACTCTTCTCTCATTAACATCAACTCTTTTGCTTTCCAAAGATTTGCAGTACCTTCTCTGCTTGCCTCCCTTCACTATGAGTCAAGATCAGACAGCTGAGCCAAAGAGGGATTCTAACATGAATCTTTGTTCTCTAAAGTGGAGAAAAATTGCAGTATCACTATGGCTTACAGAGTTTTATGTATGGAGTCTGGGGTTTTAATATTCTGGGGCTGATTTTAACTTCAGGAGTATCAAATCTTTCAATGTGCAGAGAAGTAATGTATTTTTCCTATTTTTTCCCTTTGTGCCAGTCTTCCCCATTCACTGCTTATAATGGAACCACACACAGGACTGAAAACACTGCAAATCTAGTTACAATCTAGATGGAATTCAGGGTGAAGTAAAAAATCATGGAGAGTGCAGCTGAGCAGGCTTTCTCCAGCACAGCTTAATGAGATGTTTTGCTTGAATATTTACAGTACTATTGATACCTATTTTTCATGAAGCTTTTAACTAACTTTTAAAGTTAGTAAGAATTTATGGCCCTTGGCACATTTTTTAGTAGGCTGCAAAATAAAGAAGAAATTAAAGTGTTGACCATAAACATTGAAAATTGCATCTTGGTCTGCACTGTGAAGATGACAGACATGATTACAAGCCCTTGAGAGTTGGTTAATTTAGAAATGATCAGTTTGAGCTTTTTTTCTCATGTGATCTCATCTATCACTGAAATGGTTGCTAGGATGCTATGCTCTGAAATTTGAAACTTACTCCAGAAAAAGAGCAATTGTGAAAAGGTTTTTTAAACATATTTTCTTTTTGGCAGCCTCTCTATAGTGAAATTATTCATGCAAAATGGTTTTCTTATATCAAGACCTGATCTTACAAGCACCTATATCTAGACTTAAGTTTATTCAGAGTTGCAGAATAATTTATGTTAGGTCTCTGAGTGAAGTTAAGCAGCATAAAACAGATCTATTCAGCTGGCCTTAAATTCCTGTTAACTTTCTGAGCCTATAATTTTCTCCTTGCTTAGTTCCTGGCAATTAAGTGTCCAAGTCGCTACTTAGACAATGGAAATAATTTTTCAGTGATCACTACCTCTAACCACTGAACAAACATGGAGAGTCATGTAATATGGAAGCTGTGTGTGTATGAACTGGGTTGTTTAAAACCCCAGTGAGATGATAAATGGTGCACATTACATGCTTGCATGGCACCTTGGCTAAGTCCTTTCAAATCCCAGTCCTCGGCAATTTTTCTCAAGTCTTGTGACTTTCCTCTCACCTTTTCTGTGTCAGGGTAGCTTTAAACACTTACAGTCTATTCTAGATGATGCAGATGCAACCAGGATTCTGGCTGCAAGCACTGGAGATCACTCTTGACTGGCTGGCTGGTTTTGGCAGAAGCAATTTCTGCAGGACCTTGCCTCATGCAGAGCAGGAGAGCAGCTGGCTGCTGTAGGGAGCAGCCAGGCAAGCACTCCTGAGTGAGTGGGAGGAGTAGGAAAAGGTAAGCAGACTAGAGAGCTCTTAATCCACGCAATGGGAGCAGCCACCAGAAGGAACAGGTCAGGGAATCCCAAGTAGGAAATCAATGCTAAACTTTTTTTGTATGTCAGGAAGAGGAGATTTATACCTATCTTCTGAGAATTCTGAAATATACACATATACCTGTGAGTATAAATACTTAGCTGGATATTTCTGGTCTTACTGATAATTGTGTTCTGCAGTTATTTGAATATTATGCACTGAAGAATCTTTCTTGTGAGTTTGAGACCCAGGAGGCCTGACTCTTTATCCACTTATATCCTTTTCCCAAGTGACCTGTTAGTTCTGGGGGAACTAGTCCCCATATGCAGTAGTCTTGACTTAATTTCTGAAGTGTCAGAATGTGACCAGACAAGACAGTAGACATGTAAGCTCAGAGATGTAGTAGAATCTTGATTCTAAAGATAATAGGAATCACACTCATTGCACTCTAGCTGTGATTGAGAAAAGGATTTACAGCTTAAGAAATGTGCATTACATGCTATTGTCATGAAAAGAAACCACAAAACAGAGAAAAATCCATCTCACTCCTCAAAACACCTGTGAAAAGCAGATGAACAGGAGGCTGATTCCCAGGGGTATACATAAGGCAGAGTGAGCTGCCTGCCCTTTGCTTGCTAGTCCTTCACCTGTTTTTGCAGTATCAGTCTTGGTACAGTAAATGAGTAAAAATTGCCCACTTGTCTCAAAGCCTTGGGGCCCATGAGTGATTTTGGGGTTGCAGGAAGGATGAATTGATTCTGAGACATTGGGGAAAATGTGAGGATAAATATCCCACTTAAGTGCTTGAAAAGGGGAAATGATGTTGGGCTGGAAGGAGAGTGCAGTTACGTGCTGTCCTGAAGGTAACTAAGGGAGTAGGGGGTGAGAACAGAGAGGATTATTTTGTTCTAGTGTAGGATTCTCCAAGGGGGTATGATCTCCACATCATGAAGCAACCATTAATCCAAATCTTTATAAACTGGTTTTAATCAAGTCTTCTAACAACAGCATGCAAAGATCTAACTAAAATGCCATCACTCAGAATTTGGCATGCAAATGCCACCCACACAGCTGGTGCTTGTGGATCCAGATATCAGGGCATGCCAAAAACCATAGGACAACATCTTAAAACAATAAAACAACTCTCTATGATCTCCTCTTCTGCTGATGGGGTTGCTGTGGTGGTAGTGCCTCTGCATACTCCTTTGAGTGTATCAGCTCCCTGAGTACCCCTCTCCATCGGACAGCAGAGACCTACCCCACAGGCAGCTTCAGGGAATACCCAGGGTTTTCCAGTGTCCACTAGCCAGATTTGTTGGCTTGCCAGAGACTTTGCACCACAGGCTGGCTGGAGCAGGGCCTGAGGATGTGAACTGGTTTGCTGGGAAAGAGGGAGCAAGAGCAGCATGTCTCCAGGGAGCGGAGACGGGAGTTGCTCTGGCAAGCATCTACCACAGGAGGGTACAGGCAACTGGAGTACTCTTTTCCTGCTTAGGATAACCCAAGAGTCTCATTTAGACAACTACAACCCCAGAGAGAAAACTAAAATGCAGTGCATGTGACAGCTGAGGTCTTGCATGAGGTGTTCAGTCACTTCTGTGGCATTTTTCTATGTGTGCAAATTGATGGGTTTAGTCTTGAAAACAAAAAATATTTGAAAGCTGAATAAACCCTGCCCTTCAAACAATATATACAAAATATGTACAATACTTCCTTGCTGTATATAGGCCTCTAACTTGCTAAGGCTTCTGCAGCTGTTAAACTGCATAGATTGGCTCAAAGTTATCATAACAATGCTCATTTTTCATATATGAGGCAGTGTAGCAAGAACTTTATTTTCAAAAAATAGTTAACTAAGGATGGAAGAAAAATAGATGGCTTATAAACAGATATTTTTTGCTAAAATGACTTGATTATATGAGAAGTTTCAGTCTATAAAGATAACTGAGTTTGTCAACTGTTCCCTTCTGTCTCGTCCCTGTCCTGTGTCAGCAGGGGGAAGTAGTAACTAAGACCTTCTGTGGCTTAGATACTAAGTCCTTTCATTGGAGTATTTTTGTCCGCCCTCCTTTCTTTCCCTCTTTGACATCAGTAAGAAGTTTTATTTATACACTGCTATGAGATATTATACCTACTACGGAAACTTACTGACAACTGCTTTGTCAGTGACGCTGATGTCAAAGTAAATCTGCTCATTTTACAACTTTTTTTGTTAATCTGGATTAAAATATTGCAGGTGCTGCTCCCCGGAAGGTATTAATATTGCTACAATTAGGCTAATCACTGTAACAGCAGTTTGCTAAAAATTGCAGTGATGGTGGCTTCGAGGCATGCAGCGTGAGCAAGGACACCTCTTGTTCCCCATCCAGACCTCAGGCTGCGTCTCCAAGCCCTGTGCCTGCTCCGAGCAGAGCCAGTTTAGCTCCACCCTCTGAGCAGTCCAGCCTTTATTTATATGAAGTCTGTGGTCCAACTGGCTTCAGATGGCGTGTGTATGTGCGTGTGCCTGCCTTCTGAGTGTGTGAGACGAGCTGGGATCATGAGCCAGAGTTGTTCCAAGTGGTTTTAATCAGCAGCCCATTAGAGGAGAACGGAAAACTTCAAACAGGGTAAGAACCAAGTAAGTAAACCTAACTTTGAACTTGCAATCTGGACAAAACAAATGCAAACTAAAATCTTCATAGTTTGCCAGTTTTCAGATAAATTATCACTTTTAGAGAGAAAGCTGTGCATGCTGACAGGAAGGAGGAAATTTAAAAGGACTGGAATGAAGGAAACTGTAAAAACAAAGTGGGAATTGAGAATGCACGAGAGAAAAAAACAGCAAATGATTGTTCACAAAGTTGGTACACTCTCTTACTCTTTTCAGCTGTGGAAGGGATGTGTTAAGCTTTAACCTCTTGCTTTCTTGGATACTACTGTCTGGCTGTGTAGTTCCTTTTGCAAAGGGGGTGAAGGTTCCTCACCTGTCTGCTGGCAGGTCTGTTCTCCTGAGAGCACAGTGTGGAAGCACTCACCACAACTCCTTGTGGGATGCCCCTTGGCATGCTGCTGTTTGCTGCTGCTCATTTGTTGTTTTTTCACAGGTTGTTCCAGTACCCCCATGGGAAGGTGCTCCCCAAGACTCTGCTCCTCTGGAACCTGTGATTTCTTCCCAGGCACCAGGAAAGCAATCAGCAGCAGAAATGGGAAAACTCGTGATAGTTTTGGGTAAAGTGTGCCTTTGACTTTTTTTACCCTGGCAAGGCATGCCTACCAGGACTGCGTCTGCAATGTGGCAAAGGGCGAAGTGAGGACGGCAAAGAGGCCATGGTTTGTGGGCAAGTCCCCAGGTGCCGCAGGCTTTGTCGCCCTCGTCCCTTCCTTCTGGCTTTAGTGGTGGCCATCTGTCTGTTCTGCCAGACCCTGACTCCTCTCATGACCAGCAGCATCCTTTCAGCAGTTGTTAATGGGATTGCACCCAACAAACTGACTAAAACACAGCAAGGAAGATACAAGGAGGTCTCCCCAAGCACCACTCACTGCTTCCTCCCTGGCAGTAATTCAGAGACAGTGAAAAAGGTAAGTCAGCTGTGGCAGAGTGCTGAGCAATAATTAGCAAAGCAAGGAATAGCGAGTCTGGCAGGATCATCTGAGTCCAGCTAAAATTAGCCTAAGCTTGGAAGTCTGAGATCTGTATACAAACAAATGGGTGATCTAATGACAGCGGCATATGTGCAAGCACATCCCCATTACCAGCTTCTCAGTGTGCTGTTGCTAACACAGGAATCCTGAAATCTTCGACTGAAGCATGGCATTGCTCTGTGACTCCAGCATGATTTCAGTTTGCTGCACAGACCATACTTTATTTTAGCTTTGGGAATCAGTTCAGAGGCTTTACAGTACAGGCACGTAAATCAGGAGCCAGTGGGGTTTCAGGAAAGTGGCTGAGGCTGTTAATTTGTACCGGGACTGCAGCTGCCCTGTGTTAAAGTTATCTGCTCGTCAGCTTTGAACTTTACTGGGATTCTGCTGAGAAGCTGAGTTTAATTGCATTTGAGAAATAAGAGAAGCACTTTTCATATTTTCAAATCGTACTATATACTTTGGAATCTTTGTCTCACAAATTTTACTTTGTCCTTAGGTTACCTGACCTCATGTTTATTTTGTTATAGGGTTCCTAAGATGGATGTTAAAATCTAATAAATGCAGACAGTGTTATTTTTGTTGGAAAATGTGGTTTGTTAAATGGTTCAGACTTAGGTAGTTATTTTTACTCTGGAATCTGTGATGAGCACTAGCACAAATGGTTCAGATTTCCTTCAGTCCCATAGAGGGGCTGCTAATACTGCAGCAGATATTGCACTGTGAAATTATCATTATGCTATTATTTTATATACAACTGTAGCAGGACTATAAACAATCTGTGACTTCACAGATTATGGACAGCATCCACGTAAAGCAGTTCAAGCTAAAAAAAAATAAAGGCTGCTTCTTTGATCAGGCAGGGTTCACAGTCTAAAAGGTCAGCAATATTGATTTTAGGAGAACAGTTGTAAAGTGCATCTTCTGCCACAATCAAAAACAGATACATGAAATAACTTTGGCATGAACTCTTTAACCTTAACTCTTAAAAAATTGATTTTTTTCTTGTGAAGATCAGAGTTTTATCTTATGAGTTGCAGAAATCTACTCCATGCTGCATTTGTCATCATTTTATATTTTAATGGTCTTTCAGTACACTAGGTACACAGGTTCAGATTTGTTCAGCAATGTGACATGAATAATTACAATTTAAATGGAAATAAGTACATCTGACATATGCAGGTTGCATTGTGTTACATCGTTTGACACTTACTGTCCATTCCTTTTTACTCATTGCTATTGTCATGGCAAGGAACATTTCATATCTTATTTTGGGCTACTTAAAGTCTGTAAGAACTGGTGAAACAATGGCAAAGTTTTGCTAGTATGTTGTTTGGCTGAAAATGTATGTAATTTCTGCTTTCGCAATTTGCCTGAGAAAAAATGCAGATTGACTTTGAACTTGGTGTGCTGCTGTTCGAAATGAGAAGGAAGCTTTTGTTTTTACAACATGCTGTACTTACTGCTCTCCAGCATACGTGGCTGGATGTGACTATCGCATGCACATGCTGAACCTATAGTACAGATGTAAGTGCATATGTTAACCCTTATAGGTATGTTTTCCAGGGCTGTGCTACCCTAACACATTCCTCTTCAAGTTCTGAAGACCACCCATAGCTGGCTCCCTATTTGTCTTGCAAATTTCCTCTAGAGCATGATGAACAAAATGTCTTGCACATGTTGGGATGTTACTCTAAGTTGCTCTCTGTTTCCAGAGAATACTCTGCTGGTTGTGTGGGCTGAATAATAATCTCAGAGAACAGAGAAGTCAAATAACTCCAAAGATCTCTACCACTTTGCTTTGAAAGTGTGTTCTTGAACTGTGTGTTTTCGCCCACTGCTTATTCAGATAGTTGAACTGTTATCTGGCTTGATTATACTGGGTACTCAGTAACATCTAAGACAGACGTCATGGTTGAAACTTTACACTGCTTTATTTGCAGTCATGTGCCCACCAACACTAGGTAGTTTGGCAACAGCTTTTCATTAAAGCTCTGGTTAAAATCTTCATGTATGAATATGCAAAAATACTTTAAAGTATAGTCCAAGTTATTCACATTTGTAATTAACTAGTCAGATATGTATTCTTATTCTAGAACTAGTCCACCAAGCAAATTTCAATTAATTAAAAAGAATCTATCATCCAATTAAACAGTGACTTAAAGCAAACACTGCAACATGTCTTATGAAATCAAAGTTCATGAATAAATTTTAAGGAAAATAAGACCCTTCTGGAGACAATATTCTTTGGGTAACGCCCAGTGTTTCTGGGGTTGGAGCCATAGCATGTGTCACACTGCAGACTCTCCTCTGACTGGGTAGGGCCAGGTTTTATTCTTGCTTCCATCAGAGAGACAGTCTGTATTGGTGTTGAGCCTGCTGTGACAATTTGGTTCTGATTGTCATGAGCAAAATCCCCATTCAAAGTCTGATAATTTCTCCATTCAGAGTATGCGTAGCACTAAGTGCCTAAAAAAAACCCAAAACCAAAAACAAATAAACAAAAAACCTGGCACTTTTTATAAGCCATTTGTTGGAAGCAAAGGGAGACATCTGACAAAAAGTGCAGCTTTGCCAGTGCATCTCTGATATCAACATTCACCTGATTTTGGAAGGGAGAGTACCAGACAAATGTGGAAGAAGCATGGGTATGGAAATTGCCAATCTGATTGGTACATGTGTCTTTAATGACATCCAGGATGCTCTGGAATGGAGCCCCTCCTGTTGGACACATAGTGCAAGCTGTCTTTTTTAAATTGCAAAAATACAGATTTCATTCACAGCCTGGGATACCTGACAGAGCTCATACTCCTCCTCTCTTGGGTATCACACATGACAGGAGTTTTAAAAGCTGCTGAGGATCTGGTCCTGTAGCTTTAAATTCACAGGAACAGAGGTCAACATTTTCTAGTATAAAATTAAATGTTAATACCTGTAGCATGAAAAATAGAAGGCTCATTTCTGAATCTCCAACATTAAAGGCATTAGAGAGTGATATCACATCCAGCAGCAGGCTGTCTGCAGGTTTAGCAGGGCACTCTTAACCTCCTGCATGATGAAATATTTGTGAATATAGATAGTAAGAAAAAGAGCTGGTGCTGTAGCATTGAAACTGAAGTAGTTACCAATAAAAAAAGCCCATACAGGCCCTGTGTGTACGTTGCCTGGCATGGTATTGTGCCAGAAATACTTTTGGCACTAGCCAGATGTAAATCTGTTACACTCATCTTATGTAATTTATCTCTGCTTCTCAGCAAGTTCTACGAGCTAATTAGCTGGTTAAGCAGTGTGTCCACTCTCTGAATTAATTCAGCCAGACCCAACTTAGGTGTCTCTGCACAGCAGTGCATTTTGCCCAGGTAGATGTAGTACCTCTGCTGTCGGAAGGATGTAGTGGGACAGTATTGCTCCTGGGGTAGGCACTTTTTTGGCATATTAGCTCTCCAGCCATGGTCAATATATATACATAAGAAAGAGAAACATCATGTTTTAGCCTTAACCAAGATCTAGGGGAAGATCCAGTTGAGTATCTTGCATAGATTACTGGCCCAGGCACCTATATTTGAAAATCAGGAGTGCAATTACTGAAAGGTTGAGAAATTGTTGCTAGAACTTTACAACTCTGGACATCCAGAGTAGAATTATCCTCTCCTTCCTTGAGTGCTCCACTCTATCTTGTCAGTGCCAGAGCTGGACTTCATAGTCAATAGAAATGACTGCCTCTAATGCAGAATTCATCATGACAATGCAGACATTTAAAACAAATCTAAAGGCACATGGCTTTTTTTTATACTGTTTTTTTTGGATGGAATATACTTGCTTTAGTCAGAATAAGCAGCAAACAAGGGAGACAGGAGAGGAGTGTGTCATGGAAGAAGGCATGGGGAAAGGAGTCAGATGTGGGAGGAGAGTAGGGAACTACATCTGCAAAGTAATAGTAACCTCAGAAGGCACAGAGGCGACTGTGCACAGAGGGGTTTGTATTTGTGCAGGGGAAAAGAAAGGGAGATGAGAATGGAACTGAAAAGAAAAGAAGACAAAGCTAATGGGAACTTTTGAAATGTAAATATGTAAAAAAGGAGAACTGAAGCTGAGTGATAGAATGAGAAGGGATGATTTTTGCTATTATGCAAAACAGAAGCATGGTGAGAGCTCTGGATAGAAAAGATTACATTATGCATAATAAGGTTTGATATATCTTAAAAGTAAATTTAATCATAGAAAGGATATTTATTTTCTAGAATACAGTAGGAGGCTGAGAGTTCTTTTCTCCTCACAAAAGAACAGAAAACTTTGCTAGTATGAAACCTCTGTTAATAGAAAGCAATTGACATAAGGTATGGTATCAGCAACTTGTTTCCTTGGAATTATACCACATTCACATTGCACCCTATGCAAGTAGGACATTTCTACTTGTCAAAATAAAGTGCAAAAGGGACTGAGGAAACAGCTATTTTTATGAAGCAGATATCTAGAGATATTTTGGTGATAAAGGGCAAGGCTATTGTGGAAGCAGTCAGGAAAGAGGGGCAGGGTGGAGACTTTGCAGGAAGGGAACTTTGAGAAGGATGCAACAGCAGCAAAGGGAAATGGAGGCAGAATCTCACTCATATACTTCGCTGGAGCTCTTTCTTCAACAGGAGCTGTATTTTATAAGATGGTAAGATTGGCTCATTGTCTGTTCTCAATACAGGGTAGTTGGTACCATGAATTACATGCAAGCATAAAGCAAAGGCATTTTGATAAAATAGCTCTGTACTTGCAGCTCAGTGTGCTGATGATGGCTGTGCAAATAACTCCTGGTTTGCACTTTGATTTATGAAGTCATCAGAAACCATCCATCAAACTAGTGCCAATAATCTAGTTGCTTGTTCTGTATTTATTCAACAAACAGTTGGAAGCAGAATTACATTCCAGCCATTTCATTCTACAAGCAAGTCCTTTCTGATTAAGAAATCTAGGAGACCATAAAGCCAACACATTTAAATATCCTTCAGAAAGTGAAACAGGAAATTAACTTCTCTCTTACTTCTTGATACTGGAGCTATGTGCACTTTAAATATAATGGTAGTATGAACAACTTACTATTTCTATGAACTTTTATTCAAACACAAAAAAGAAATTGAAAGTCACATTTGGAGTTAATAAAGGTCTGCATAGTCCTGTAAATGAATGACTTGGGGCATTAGAACCACATGCTAAGTTTTTATTATCACTCTTCTTATCGATGCTGTTTAATATTAGTGCAGCATTTTCTAGGGTCCCACTCATGAACTTCTTTGTAATGTTGTTCTGCTAGGTTATATTTAGCACCAAAGGTAGATACAAACTTCCTTTGCTGACTAAATGGGAATGTAGGCTGTTCACTGCCTGTGAATACTGCTAATAGTGCCAGTGTTGTTTACATAAGGTTGGCTGTCTTTTGAGGTATTTCTGTTGCACTCCCCTGTCATGCAAAGGCCTTTTGGTTTGCAAAGTGGCTCATATATCTCTTTTGCAGCAGCTCAGTACCTGCAGAAAGCAGTGGGGTTAAAGTAAGCTTCAGTCAAGTTATTTGAAGCTACTGGACCAAGACTGATAGTCTTGGCTAGCTTGGCGTGAAAAGTAGCTCCCTGTAATCAAGAGAGGCACTAATGCCACCAGAACTGGGTAGCTGAAAAGATGATTCACAGTTTTTGAGTTCTGTCCTGGAAGAAGCTTAGGCAGGCAGGAGTTGGGCCATTATGTTAGGAAGAAGAATTTTGTTTCTGCAGTTGAAGTAATGGTCAGTGAAATTCTATGGCAACAGTTCAAACTGTATATTTGCTCCTTTGCCAGGCATAGACAATGCATCAATATTTATGGAATTATGCAATCTTCTTGGAATCTGAAAAAACTGCCAAGGAGCTGTTTTTGTCTCCTCAACTTGAAATATCTTTGCTATTTTCTTCTTGGCCGAAACAAAGCCAGTAATTATATATCATAAGATTCAATTACTGACCAAATTTTGGATTTTTGGAACAATCCAGAACTTCTGTACAATGGAAAGCTTCAGAGACTAATATAATCTGTTATATCTTTACATGTTCATAACCTAGAATTGGATATATGGGTTTCAAGGAAAATGTCAAAACATTTTCTCTTTAACAGAGGACTTCACAGCTATGTGGAACTTGCAGACAGACAGAACTAAGAATTGCGACTCAGATAATGGATGTCTATTTTCAGTTGGACAAGGATGGTTATGTAATCCTTGAGCTTTCATATTGTATAAACTGGGCCATTTATCTTGTTTGTTAAGGCATCAAAGGAATAGACATTTGATTTGGAAATTTAAAAAAAGCCCATAATAAATTTTAATGGAGCTCAATTTGTTTTCTTTTGTGCTTTTTCATGTTACTCTATAAACTGAAAGCAAAATTACAACATTCATTTTTATGCATTTTTATTCACTTTACAGCCCATTGTGGTTTGTTTAGACCAGTTTTTAAGGCTGTGGATCATCTGTGTAATAGCCAGTTGCACTAAAATGAAGTCAGTGGCTCAACTAAGTGCAGTGTTTTGCAAGCTTTAAGAGCAGGTATATCATGGCAAAGCTGACATAGGTCTCACCCTAAATCATATGGGCAATCTCAGCTTTGCTGTAAAGCCTCATTAATTTTTGTGGAGACAAACACACTATTCTCTGGGTAAGACATGGGCTGCAGATGTTCTCTACTAATTCCTTTCACATAAGGTGTATTGAATCTGTAATAAACTCATCTGCTAACAAACTGCCTTCAAACTGAGCAAGAGCTAAAAAATGGTTGGGACATAACATTTGACCATTTAACTATTCTCAAATTCTCAAAATGTTGTGGATCCATTTTTTTCTGTCTAAGTCTGCTGCTCATTAAAGTCATAGGACTGCCAAAAAAAGTCAGAACCATAAAATGTGGAAATATGTGAAGAGCTTATTTTCATCTACTGCACTCTGCTTCTCTTTTACCAACTCTATGCCTAGACCACTTTTTTATGATTGAGAAACATTTTATGAAAACCAGCAGACTCTTTAAATATTTGAACATGACTGCTATTGCTATAATATTGGAAATTCTGAAAAACATCCAGTAGTAACTAGATCAGCATGGCCAGTGATGCAAAGCACTTTATACAGAGCTTTGAAAAAATTATGGAATCTCTTGCTACAAACATTCAGTTGGCCAGATCTTTTTAAAATTATGCATAGCTAACAAGGGATTCATAACAAAAGAAAAAACCCACACTATGTTGCACTGCCTTGGCAAGAAAATGGAGAGGACACATTGCATCTTGTAACCTGGACTGCAAATAGCTCTGAAAGGAAAGGTCAGAGGAAATAAACTTGGCAACACTACACGTGGATCACAAGCAAGCACCCTAAAAGGTGTGAAGCTACTTCATATTATTTAATAGTACCAGATTAGACATCAGGTCAAGCTGTTAAATTTAGGATCCTGAATTGTCTCAGAGATCCCATCATGCCTCTCTGGGAAGCTGGTGGATAAAAGCACCTTGTGCCCAGAGCCTGGGCAGTGGGAGGGGAGGATAGGGGCACAGACAAGTGTGTCCCTGCTCTGTCCCTCCCAGCACTGCAGCTGGAGGCTTTGGACACTGGCAGCCTGAGGGATTTTTGTGTCTTTGGAGTGAGCATCCCAAGAAAAGCCTTCTGGAGCAGTGAGTGCTGTGCTCCTCTGCGAGGGCTGTCAGGAACCCTCTGAGCACCCACAGGAGTTGCCTGGTGGGACCTGGCTGCTGCCTGGGCCCCGTGGAGCTGCTCAGAGCCATTTCCCTTTGTGCTTTGTGGAAATGACCCAGGTCACTGCCACTGCCTGAACTTCCTGATTTTTTGTATTTTTTTTTAATGCTGCTATCAGTGTTTGGTTGAATATTCGTCACTGCCAAACTAGCGAGTTGTAAACATTACTCCTTTTCCCTAGGGAACTGGGGAAGATGCCATCTACATCAGCCTTCCGCATCAGTGCAAATGTGGAGGCAACAGGGAGAGCCCCTTCCCTGGCAGATCCTGGTGCAGGCAGGCTGGCTCAGCCTGACCCCCTGGGTTCCTCAGGATTCCCTGGGGCTGGTTGTCCCCTGTGCCTCACTGGCCAGGTGGAAGGAGCAGCTGGGGCACAGCTGGGCCCCACTGCCACAGACGTGGGCTCCGAGGGAGCAGCCAGGCCCACCAACCTTGGAGTGCTGCCCACAGGGAAATGGAGTCATTGCTGGGTGCTGGAGCAGGACCTCTTAATGCTTGTTTGAAGCAAAATACTTCAGAGGTAACACTGCAGGAAGCTTTGCTTTCATGAAGAAAGGTGTGTTTTGGTAGCACAATAGAAATGTGGTAACCGTTAGTGAGGATGAGCACACACATCCAGCCATACCCAAGGCAGGACCCAGGCTGCACCTGGAGGAATGGGAGCAGGAGAAACAATAACCAGCAGTGAAAACAGAGCAGGGACATGTCCTGGGCTGCAGCCCCTCTGCTCTCCTCATGTGTCCTCGGTTCACCCTGAGCACTGACCCCTGCAGCACACATGGAATGGAAAACGGGATTTTCTTGCAAAATAAAGCAAGAGGTGTCTCTATCCTCTGCGTTTCTTCCACGATGCAAGTGAAATGGAAAGTGGGAAGTGTCTGGCTGGACTGCCTGGAAGAGGAGGGAGAGGGAGCACAAGAGGGTGGCTGGGACAGGGGTTGGAATTCAGAATGGGGAAGGAGGGAGGGAGGGAGGGAAATGGAGAGGAAGGACTGCCAGGGAGGGCTGGCGCTGCAAGAGAGCAGGAAAAAAGGAAGATAAGAGGAAGGAGGGGCAAAGGCAGAAGGGGACAGAGCAGAGCGACGGGTGCTGTGGTGGGGAAGGGCCATCAGAGACTCTCTAACACTGTCCTTGCCACCCGATTAATGTGTTTTAAAATGCTGGGACATCAGGAACACTATGTGACTGGTGACCTAACGCAGTTCCTATGACTTCACCTGGTGCTATGTGTGCTTCTTCTGGCCAGCAAGTGATCAACCTGTTCGTGAATATCCCAGTGTCTAAACTAGTTTTGGATTGCACATTTGGCAAATACACACGGAAGACTGACAATGTTGCTGCCCAGATTTTAGGAAAAGGTGTTTCCATGGAGGGAAGACCATGGTTTAAAGATCCTTGAGTGCTACCCTGAGCTTTTGAACCTTTTCAGTGTCAGTCCAAAATGAAGGCAGAAAAAATGAAGAGGCAGACAAAATGGAATTGGTGGTCAGAAGTCCCTGATATAAAGAGAATTCTTAATTATACCAGAACTATTTACCATGTTGTCACACTAAGTTACTAGTTTCTTTTTGTGAAAAATAACAACTATATTTCAGAGTGCTGAGGAGTGACCTGTTACAACCATTGTCTTTGCTCTGTTTGCTGTAGATTGATGACTCCATTCTTCAGTATTTTGGAAGCCATACAAGAAGAGCAGTTCTACATGCACCTCCTGCCCACTGTGAAACTGAGCGTCAGCTCTGTCAGCGCATCCTGGCAAAACATGGATATACAGTCACAATCCTTGAAAACAGGAGACTGGTGGAAGATCCCAGGCATGAGGACCCTTATCACAGTAAGAATAATTGGACTTAATTCATTCATTAATTACTAAATGTGATCACTAATTGTAGTACTGATACAGCATTCTTTCACAAAGGTAAAGCTTATAAACTCCAATACAAGTAAGGTTAGAAGCCAAATTATAGACCTTCTCAGTTGTGCAGCTAATTTTCCACAAAATGAGAGGATTCTTCCATTAGATACATCCATCTTGAAAAAAATGCAGCAGAGTAGTTCATCATAGTCTTGACAACTAAATCAGATCAGTTTGATTCCTGATGACTTCTTATACTAACTTCATCAATGTGACTGAGTGATTTTCAGTAGAGCGTTTCATAACAAAACACGTACCTGCTAAATTTGGTTCTTTTTCATTTTCTCTCCTAAAGATATATGCATGAAAGTACTTTTTATCTCTGGTAATGTTTTGATTGTTCTGTAAGCTTGTTGAAGAACATGATATAGAAGGAGTACCTTTGCACTTGCTGCAGAATCTGGGGTAGATTACTGTTGTTTCTTAGTTCCTGTTGAAATTTGATCTACAGTTAAATCAGGCTACTGAAGAAGCTGATCTCTTGTACAGGGGACTATTGCTTTATTGTTTAGAGTTATACTGTGCTTGATAGAGGACTTTTGTACACCATATCTATATATGCAGACCATGTTTAAGTGCTCTTGGACACCTCAGAAGTATGAACTGAAATCGATCTTGATTTGCTCTTCTATTGGAAGTCAATTTCAGACCTGGAAGGCTTTGAAAAAAATGCACAGGCCACCATTCTGTCAGAGGAAAATTGGTTGGATATTCTCATGCTAAAGGGAGTGCTGTTTGCATCATTCAGGCTTGCAGTGCACTTCTGGAGTTACCAGAGAGCTCAGTTTTGCTTTGAACTTTAACCAAACCAAGTAGTTTCATAGATGAAATCCCTAATTACTTAGCATGCTTGAGGCTGCTCAAAGTGCCACCACTAATTTCAAGTTTCTTTAAGAAACCTTCTTGAAAATGAGGTACATGCAGTTTTCTTTGGCAGGCTGTACCAAGAAATAGTAAATCTTGTTCACTTCACTCTTATTTTAACCTAGTTTCGTAGGCAACTTGCAGCCACTCCTTGCCTTGAGTACTTTCCA
Source organism: Acanthisitta chloris (assembly GCF_000695815.1). Classification (NCBI taxonomy): domain Eukaryota; kingdom Metazoa; phylum Chordata; class Aves; order Passeriformes; family Acanthisittidae; genus Acanthisitta; species Acanthisitta chloris. The sequence goes on along the minus strand of NW_008657744.1, from coordinate 37,622 downwards.
TCTCAGAGTGACAAGACACAGCATGTCTGCAGGCTTTGCTAATATCAGATGGACTGCAGAGAAAAGATGGCATCTCTGGGGACCATGTGCACCATCTCTGTGAAATACTTTTGTTTCAAATGGCCAAGGAAGTGTGTTTGCCAAATTCACTTGTGACCTATAAAAATAAAAGGACTGTACTAGATTTTTCTACAATGATGAGTTCAGATTGAAATTCTCCAATACAGGTTTTTAGACTCCAAATATTGCCTCTGCAGAAATCAGCTTAACTGTGGATATTAATATTTTACAGGCTAGAACCACTACTTCCTGTAGTATTTTTCCAGTAATAAAAAAAAATAAAGAGGTTTTAGGTATTTTCCAGGAACATCCTACAGCTTCCAGCAGATGTTGGATTATGTAAAAAAGTCAAATGCTTGCCAATTTAAGGCAAATAGTAAGACTCTACTAATTCCATTTCATGGCAACATAAGTCTGCCTTTAACTATTCCCTGTTATGTAAGTGCCTAGCTTTAAAGTTATGTTTTAAAAACAAGAAGTAAAAGAGCATGTGTGCATACCAAACCAATGATCTTTCTTACAGCTAAGAAAATTACATTCAAAGTTAATTTTCTTCACCAGTACGTGACGGGTTTACTGTTCTGGATGGGATAGTACTCCTTATTTTGGAGAAGGGTATTTTGAGCTATGCTTTAGCATAATATTTTCCTAATAGAGAGTGTTATAAATCAATCAAAATATGCTCTTTGAAGCCTCTATTAGAAAAATACAGATAATGAACTGAGAAACACAGATCATGAATGTTGTAAAAAATCTGTAAGTCATTCCTTCTTACCTGGTATTATTTAGGAGCTCTATCCAGTGCTTTTATTTTTGTGCAGTCTCTCTTACTCGTGTATCTCTCAAAGTTCACTCTAAATTTGAAAGGATTTTTTGTTTTGAATGGCTGAGAGCCAAGAGTCTAGCTGAAGTCATATATGGAAAAAAATTCACCACAAAACATTCCTAACTCTTTTTTGTGCTGGCCCGCTAAGAATTTTGGGACCAGTTCTGCTCCTGTTTGAAACCCAAATGTGACAGCTCTGCACACTGATCTTCCAGAGAGATCTTCCACACCTGGGTTGTAGCACTGTGTTAAGATCATTGCTGTCAGAGAGAAACATCAGGAGAATAGTTTTCTTTAGTGGAAATTTTTCACTTCTTATGGACAAATCAAAACATTTTGAGTTTTGGTAACTGGAAAATAGTTGGCTAAAAAGAAAAAGCATACTTTTTTTTAAAAATCATGGCAAAGAGACTGTGGTTTATTGGTTTCCTATGAAAAATCCATACAGATGTGTTCTGCAGTAAAACATGAATTATTCAAGCCCCTAATTTTCCACTGAAAAATAGCTTTGTCAGTAAATTTTCAAGCAGCTTTTCTTGAACAAAAAGTAGTTGTGCTTTCACCATTCCTTAGCCATTAAACACACATGGAGCAAAAAACTACATTGAGTGATGGTATCTGTGCCTGCTCTGAGCTCTCTGAGACTTCCTTTCGCAGCAGGCCTAAATGAGCCAGTTTTGCTGTAAGTTTAACATGTCTCAGTCTGCTGCTGCGATGGAGATAGGGAGGTGGTACTGTTCATAGCAGATGGTGGGACAGTCAGATTTTGGAGAGAGCTGTGTTTGCCACCTTGGACAATCTGCTTTACCATGGTCAGTATCTCTAGTAAGTGTCTGTGGTAAGTCTGTTTTGAAGCAAGCAGTTCAAAAGAAGCTGCATAACAGCTGATAAGAAAGGTATCAGGTTATATTGACCAGCAAATGGTGCACTTGTTCTGTTTGCCAGCTAGGCAGAAGAAGGTGTGATTGGTGTGTGTTCGGTTCCTTCCTTCCTTTCTCCCTTCCTCCCTCCCTTCCTCCTTCCCTTCTTCCCTCCCTTCCTCCCTCCCTTCCTTCTCTTTTTCTAAAATCTGAAACTCTGCTCATAGAGGCACAGCCTCTGGGACAAGTTTTGCCTTTGCTGCAGCTTTGAAGGGTGTTGAAACTGGTGTCACAATCTCATGGAAAATAATAAAAGGATCAGAAGGAGGAATGAGAAAGCCCCATAGCTCCAGACTTTCTCCTGGGAGATTTGCCATGCTGAGCTGTACAAGCTGCAGGGCTTCCTTCCCTCGGCCCAGGCCAGAGCTGTGCTGCTCTATCAGTGGTGAGTGGGATGAGCCGCCTGGCTTCAGAACACCCTTAGATCCTCCCAAAGTGGCAAATACCAGAGAAGAACTTGCCAAATATTTTCCAGAGTCTTCTGCCTTCTTCCCTGTCCTTCAAGTCTGAGAAGCTCTCATGCCTGTTGCCACAGTAAAGATTAACAGGATCTGTGGGTCCCTACAACTCTGTGATTCCCTGCCAAGGTTTTCACAACATTTTTTAAAAGGAAGGTTTCAGTTCAGAATTTTTTTTTGCACTAAAATGCCCTCCAAAAATAACGTTCCTTAGTTACTGCCTCCTGCCTGAACCTTTCCTGAGTTCCATACTTTGCCCAGGTGACATCTTCAACGATAAATAAACTACTTGTATCTTTCTTTCAGGAGTCATCAGTTTTTCTGTGCTTTGCTCAGTGTGCCTGCCTCATTAGTCATTGGTGACCCTTCCTTAAAAGGCATTTCGTTAATTTCTCAATTCTTCACCTTTACTAATAGTTAAGCAAATTTCAGCAAATAGCAGGCACCAAAAAAAGTGCAGTTGTATGTTACAAATCTGATCAGCCAGTTTTAATTCCTTCTACAATAACACACAAAATTCTGTTGTTACCACTAACTCTTGGAATGGAAAAGATTCTGCATAACTTCAGTGATAGCCAGTCACTTTGGCCATGGAAAAAAGCCCATGTATTCAGGCTGCTGGCAGACTGAGTGCAGTAACATTATATGCTCCTTCTGCCTTAGAATGTTACTAATTTGGTGGAAGTTTTTGCAATTGCAATGAGGGACTTTAAAAAAAAGGATCATAAACCATTTTCATAGTATTGATTTTACACAGTATTTTCCTATTTTTAGAATGCTACAGCCAAGTGTTTAAACTTTACTATGGCTTCTGTTTGCAGTTTGAGTGACACCTGTTGAACATGAAATTTTAGCCTTGCCATTAGAAAGATTGCTATAGTACATATATTGATTTGGGTTGGGGTTTTTTTGTGATTTATTGTTCCTTAAGATGAGTATTGAACCCATCTTAGCTTTGGTCGATACCTCCCTCTTCCGTCAATTTCCACTGAAATCAATCCCAGCTTCATGTCCTATTTATTCACCTGGCTTTGTTGAGTGGAGATCATATACTATCTATATCTATATCTATCTCCTTAAATTTACATATATCGCAAAAAATATTAGATATGAAGTTATTTCCTCTTTTCTGACATTATCAGTATGCACTGATTTCTGTTCTGTTTTCTGCCATTTCAAGAGCGTGCTGTGTTTAAGTACTTGGCTGCATTAAACAAGTTCGGGTTCCAGCAACTAACTATGAGGATCATCTGACTTTTTGCAGATGTGGGAGTGGTGCTTGGGTGGGGCTGGGCAGGAACAGGAAGGGATGACCGAGGCAGACCCCTGGGAGCAAATCTTGGCCTTTCTCTTTATGTGGTGGGGTCAAGAGATCTGTCTGGTATTTAAAATGGCACTACTAAGGCATTGCAGCAAGGAGAAAATAACCCCTCACTATTAAAGCAACATTCAGGCATAGCTCATTTTGCTCTAAAATGCTGATGACCATTGCTGCCTCCCTTCTTGGCTCTCTGTAGTGCACTCTGTTGCTTCCTTGTATCCTGGTGGTCACTCCCTGTAAAAGCTGCTGTGTTGTGATTTAACCCCGGACAGCAGCCAAGACCCACGCAGATGCTCGCTCACTCAAGCAAACCAAAACAAGAAAATAATTCACTGCTTCCCATGGGCAGGAGGTGTTCAACCATCTCCAGAAGAGCAGGGCCCTGTCAGGTGTAATGGTTGCTTAGGAAGAAAAACACGATCACACCAAACATGTCTCCTTTCTCCTTCTTCCCCCCACTTTATATACTGAGCATGATGTCCTATGGTATGGAATATCCCTTTGGTCAGTTTGGGTCACCTGTCCCAGCTGTGTCTCCTTACAAACTCCCATGCATCCCCAACTCCTTTGCCAGTATGGCAGTACAGAAAGCAGTAAAGGCCCTGACTCTGTATAAGCTCTGCTCAGCAACAACAAAAACATCTCTGCTTTATCAACCCTGTGTTCTGCACAAATCCTAAACATAGCCCCATACTGGCCACTCTGAAGAAAGTTAGGTCTGCCCCAGCCAAACCCTGCACATTGGAGAATGTCAGGAAGCATAAGGCTGCAGGAGCAAGCACAGGTGTTCACAGATGTGGAGTGATACTAGCTGCTGGGTTTTGTCTCGCTCTGTACGATGCATGACTGAAGAAGAAGTCAGGGACAGATGAAAGAAAATTCTCCTTTGATCATCCCCAAAAGCAATTTTCCAAGTCAGTCTTTGTCAGTTTTTCATTTTGGTCTGTTTGGTATTCTTTGGAAAAATTGCTTTTTAGAGAAAATCTACGTTTTCCATGGGAAGAAAATTACTCTGTTTACTTCAGTTCACAGTAGGAGTAAGGGGCAGAGAAATGCTGTCATGTCAGAGATGGAGAAACAGGGATCAAAACTGTATGAGTCATTGACAGAACTAGGATGAAATGCACACTCTTTGCTGTATATCTTTATAGTATTCCTTTAGCATACTGTATCACTTCTAGGACTCCTCACTTCTCATATTTTTGACCAGAGGCTGAATTGCAAAAGTATCAACTTAATTGCTGACATCTGGCCAGCAGCAAGGTAGGAACTTGCAGAAGTGCTACTTCATATGTGCAGCCAGTAATAGTTTCCTCAAGGCTGCTAATTAGCCTGGAGAATAAACCAGAGCCATGGGTTTTGGAGGCCCCCAGAGCCATGTCTGGTGACTGTCAGACATTCGCTTTTCATTTTCTGAGACATAATATATCAGCAAAATTAGTGAAAATAAGAGAAGGTGGTGGAGACAGGAGGACACAGTGATGCTATTTCTTCAGTGAGTGTGAAGACTGATATATTTGGGTGAACAGTTATTTGTTAAGACAGAATCTTAACAAAGTCTGCTGCCAAGGAGAAATGAACAATCTGTTCATCATGCCAGTGGTAAACAGTACATAATGTACTATAAAACCACAACAAAGTTATTAGGAAATCTGTTTTGGTGATACGGCTAGTGAAGTAATCAAATGGATTCCCCTGGAGCTGCGGAGCATTCAATCTTAGGTGTCTTGAAATACTAGGTAGGGAGATTTTATTGGATGTAGTGAGTCCTCTTGTGGGGTAACAAGATGATCTCACAGACTTCTTGAAGAGCCTTGAGAGAATGAGTCAGACAAGACAGTGAAGAAGGCAAACAGTAATTTCTAAAGCTGGTGGAGAGATTTCAGGTATGAATCAGCTGTGGTAACGCAGGGCTTGGAGAAACAAACAATATGTAGTTTACAGCATCTTCTTAAAATGCAAAATATTCTCAAAAACCCACCAAAATCTATGAGACTATATTCCTCACAGGAGTGGGAAAAAGGGAAGGGAGCGCAAAATCAGTGGTGCTTAGATAATAGCCAGCTGAAGTTTGAGAAGGTAGAAGGCAAATAACATTTTGAAGTAGGGATGGTTTTGATGGGACAGCATATAAAAATCACTACTAATTGAACCAAACTCCCTTAGTGAGTGGTTTTCTATGGACTTAGAAATACATTAACAGGAGTAGGTAACATTAGTTCTAACTTTCCTTTTAATTGGTCAGAGTACAGTTAGGAGGAGCCTTTACTTGCTCTTTGTTACAGGCTCAGAGAAGTTTCCATGAAATCCAACTAACTTTAGCAAACAATTATAAGGACTAAAGGCCCCAAGGAAAATTGCTTGTGTGTTCTGTAAACATCTGGTTGTCATTTTCAATTACAAGGATCAACCCGCTGAAGGAAGCAGTTCAGTTTTTTTGGAACAGAAATGGGACACTGGGGTTTTTGTTCTTTTTCATAGTGGAGAGTAAAGGAAATGTCAGGAATAGAGAGGTCATTGGATGCTCAGCTTTTATAAATACAAAAGTCTCTGAGAAAATTGAAGTAAATTGAAGTCAGGTTCTGAAAGTGTAAACAACCCTGTGGAGGTAAGGTTAAATAAGCAGGACTGGAGATCCTAGCATGCCAGCAAAAGCACATGATCATTCTATCATAAGCAAGTAATTTAAAATAGTGTGCAAAATAATAACGGCAAGGCTAGCCACAGCAGTGTTTCATGGGTTACCATATAAATATGTGCATGTATCTGCAAATTTAGCAGATGTAACTTCCCTTCTCAAAATGACTTTAACTGTTGGTACAAATACAAATATATAGATGACAGTATACAAAACTGCATGGTTTCCTAATGCAAAATACATGTTGTGTGAGTCCTGGGCAAAGTAAAACACACATTTCAGAAGGACTGGGTTTGTGTGTTGTTAAGCAAGGAGCTTCCTGTACAAGCTAAATAGGTAGAAATGTGATCCTCAGAGCATACTGAGTTACAAGCATGTAACAAACCTGATGTTTGTTAACTTTGTTCTGCTTCCATAAAATGAAAGTTCATTTGTTTTAGGAAGAAAATATATACCAAAAAAATACACTGTCTTGATCGCTTTTTAATTGCCACAGACATCATTGGTTCCAATACAAAACCAATTAGTTTCTGACATTCGCAAATGAATGCTGCTTTCTAATGCGATGCTGTGGTTTCTTGTTAGAAAATATAAATATATTCTGAACAATATGTATTCTTCTTCCTAATTATTAGCAGAACATATTTGTGCCTTCTAGAAAAAGAGCACACAAACAATTTCCTTGTATCACTAAAATAAACCCTCTGTAGGATTGTACTAAATCCTCTGTTTCAAATGCTCTCTTTTCCTTGAGAAAGGGAAATTCTTTATTTATTTATAACAAAAGTATAAGGACATTGAGTTCTTTCAGGTAAAAGCAAAATATAGCATACAGTCATAAATTTGCCAAACATATCTTTCTTTAAATGTTCTTTTTAGTCTTATAAACAGAACATACAGTCTAGTGGAGAGTAGTACTTATGGGGCTGACTTAGAAATTACAATAATTAGAATACTACACACTGCTAACACAGTGAGCTAAAATTAAAACTTTGCTGGAATAAATGATGTCATGTTAATAGAATCTGAAAAACACCAGTGTCTAGGCAGATCCACACATCACCCAGAGAAAGCAGCGATGTGCAAGTCCACGGAAATTAAACCAATTCAAGGGATTTAGGTGTCAGTATACATGCTTTATAATACGCTAGTAACATGCGAACCCTGTAAAAGAGTTTGAGGCAATATTTCATAACTGTAGCCTTTGGGATAAGAAGGTAACAGCATATAATTGCTTTTTTTCAAGTATTTTTAAAATGCTTCCCTTTAAGAAATGAATCCTGGCTCTGATAGAGTTCAAGCAGTACCTCTGGTTTATAAATATATATGTCTGTACCGAAATGTCAGATAATCGTCTGCTCATATAGGTGCTGGGAGAATGACAGTAAGTCTAGCCAGAAGCCTGTCACTGTCCCGCCAGAGCACTCTCTCTAAGGGATTGTTGTTCAGGATTGCCCAGTGTTTTGGAAGCCTTGCACCCTTTCTGATGCACTCACTGGCTCTGAGCCCTGGTCAGCTGTGAGAAGTGTACTGCTGCCTTTCATCATTGTGCTCCCATTTTAGGTAGAGTCATTATATACCACTGAAACAAAAACTTTGTTTTAAAACTTTAGCTACCATGACTTTTATTGGTTCAGACAGCAAAAAGCTTATACGCTGTGTGGGCCTTCATTGTAATATGCAGCCAGCCCACGCCATTCCTAGGTTCAGATTCCAACTTTCTCCAGCTGCATCCACTTTCAGCTGACAACCCTTCTGAATGCTGCATCCCAAAACCAGCCCAGACATCAAAAGTTCAGTAGCCACCCACGAGTTAGAACATATTTCTGAAAATTTCACACACCATATTGTTGTTACGCTGGCTTGTCTTACATCAAATATGAACCTTTTCTTCATGAGTGGAATGATTATTCTGCCCTTCTGGTGTTCATTGTACTCCCTCAAAGTTGATTTTTCAATGTAATATTGAGTATTCTCTTTTTCAGCCCCTGAGGTTGTCCATTTGAAGGTAATCCTAGTTTGCACAAATGTCAAAGAGAATGGAAACTTCTCTGATGTACTCTGAAATTACTTCTCAGTTTCAAGTGAGTCATCAGAGCTTTCAGATTCCTGGAAAACAGTATTTCATGCAGAAAATTATTACTAGAAGTGACACCCACTCTTTGATTAGAAAGGAAAAAACCCACATATCATTAATTTCTATTGGTTTTGGCAGGCACGTTTCCTCACAAAACAATGCCCATTTTTCGGAACAGAAGGGTAAAATATGGAAGGAATTGGGATTAAGAAGTAACAAAGGAATAGGATTTGAGCAACCTTAACTGGGAGTAAGATTAAAAAAATATAGTCTTAACATATTTCCTCAGTGGTGCCCCACATAAATAAAATATATCCAGACTCTGACAGAGGGAAGGACAGAAGAGCTGAGTGGTATGCATTTTGGAAAGTTCAAACTGAATTATTCAAGTCATAAAGTGTTTCTATAACAAGCTTATTGTTGTAATGACTTTGTTTCACATATTTATAGTAATGCTTTCCAAAATAAATATGTAGCTATAAAAAGGAGTTTCACTTTTAATTTATAGCAACTACTAAAAGGATGTATGTATATAGAATAGTATTCTTCTGTTTTGTGTAAATGCAAGACAAATCTGGCAGGACCACAGTTATTTTTGATCTGACAGAACACAGCTCAGTTGCTCTGTTTGTTGCAAAAGGACTTTTAGTGTAAAATGGTAAAATAAGACAAGACCATTTTTCTTTATTTGAAAGAAAACTACTGCTTGCTAAAATTACTATTTTTTTCCAATAGATAAAATAGAAAACCTATCAGCATACCAAAGTACAATTAAACAGACTGATAAACAAAATAAGAATGAGATCTAGCTATTTTTGAGCGAATCAAGAGGTATTTATCTGTCCAAATGGGATTTAGGCATTTAAATATTTTACCCCATTTGGCTTCAGCCAGTCTATCAAAAAAAACTCTCTCACTTCAAGTTTCACAACCACAGTGAGGCCAAATATAACTGGAGCCTGCCTAGAAGTCAGTCTTCAACAAAAAAATAATTGAGGTAATTTTCTATAAAGAGTAGGCTGAAGGAAAGGACTTTAAATTCATCAAATTTGACATCTTAACCCTATTTTCACTTGGAATGTAGTGCTGTGGCTTTAGAAAAAAAAAGTTAGAGGACCTTTGGAGAAAGCTCTAAGAACAAAAAGAAAGAAGTGATCAAGAAAGTACTAGCACAGAAGATAACTGTAGACTAGTTAGGTTGCCTTCTTTATGAAAGGATGATGTATGAAGTAGGAGGAAGCATAAGGGTTTTTTTCTTCTCTGCCCAGCTCCATGGCACATTTGATTTAGACCTCAGACATTACAGTACACATTTTTTTTCAAATCTAGCAGGATGAGGATGTCTGTTGACCTTCAAAGGTGAAAGGTCTGGCCCTACATTTCTTTAAAATGGTTCGAGTGATAACTTGAAGGTTTACTTTAGAGTCCATGTTCCATGGATTCTCTACATGGTAGTCATGATGCTATCTGTATGACTGGCTTTCACTACCCCATGGCATGCCAGACAAGTAGAGTTGAAAGGCAGTGTAGGGTGCTGCAAGGAAAACAGTAACTGTGGGGTACAGTCTGAAATCAGACTTACATAAGCCATGTCTTAATTGTTGCATCACTGTCTTCTGTGGTTTTGTCTAACTCATAACTAAAGAGTCAGTTCCCTAGTCTGGAGGACAAGTGATGCAGTGTGGCTCATGTCCATGTATCTAAATTCTTTTCCCTGACTGAGGGTGGCCTGCTCTTTGCTGAGTTTTAGGAACTGTCATGGGCTTGGGCTGTCTCATGGGGCATTGGATGACCACCCAGGGAGAAGAAAACAAACAGAAGATGATTGCAGGCCGGTGTTTGTGAGCCTGTGTCCTAACAGTGTTTAGTTTAGCCATTGCCCTTATTCCCAAGCTTCTCTTTTTCATTATCTTGATTGTTTCTTGTCTCTTGGGTGTTGCGGGATCTGGCACATTAATAAGGATTGGCATAGGATGCCTGAGTGCTGTAATTGCAGTGAAGAAGGGCTCCATCTGAACCTTAAAATAAGTGTCTTTGTTGCATATGTGATCAAACATCATTCTTTTGACATTGTAATTGTTATCCTAATTCATTGTAATTAGAATGAGACAGGACATTAAGACAAACAAACCCATCTGCTCCTTAGCTACTTATCCTAAGGCTCCCCTGTATCTACAGAAGACGAGAGACTGTTCTCTCAGCTCTAGCACAGTTTCTGCCTTCCAAAGTCAATGATGAATTCTCATTGGTGCCATCATTCAGAGGGCTTCTCAGCTCAGGTTCTTCATGTCCTGTTGCAAAGACTGGGAGTGGTAGAAAGGTTGGGGTGAAGAGCAGGATGGAAAGTGTACTCAAGCTGGAAGTTTGGTTTTCTTGGGTAGAACTCCTCCTCCCCAGGAACTTCTTTCCAACTGAATCTTCTTTCCAGCCTCCAGCTCTTTACCTTTGTTGCATGTGCCTTTCTAAAAGCCCGGACTCTTGTAAAAGTAGCAGGATCAGCAGGTTTGGCAATAGCCTAGCAGGGAAGATGCCTCAATAGCTTTTGCTGTTGTTATAACTCCTATGTACACAGTCATCCAAGTTAGGATGTGTTTCCAACCCTTCCTCAGGTCCACAGCATGCTCTGGGGCTCCTGTTTACTCATCATGATGGGCACTGGAGCTGAGTCTTCCTGGGACATCTTGGGGATCCAGGGCAGGGGCTTGTGTCTCTCTGACAGGGTTACTGGGGTTGCCCTACCCAGCATCGTGCCTCTGTGCTCTTTTGTGTCTCTCTGTATGTGTGCATGTGCATAAGAGAGAAGAGTATTTTGTGGGCAGATTGCTCTTCTGCAATGTCCCTGGGAGCAGCTGGAGCAGGGATAGCAGCTGCTATTTGGATTCCCACACCTGCTGCAGCTCCTCTGGACTCCTTTGGGCAGGTCTGTAGATAAGTTTTTATCACAGAACCAGCAATCCCAGCACTCTTACTCTGCTTATTCAGCAACAAAAACATGGGTCTGAAAACTGTAATTCATGTTATTCCTGTTTTTCCCCTCCCAGTAACCCAGTTACCGCACAACCCAGTAACCACTTGCTTAGCTGGACAAATTAGGCTGAAATCTTCTGTCACATTAATTGCAGTGGAGTATTACAAGTGAAAAAAAACCAAACCCCACCCTATGCATGAGGCTGAGATTGTTGGATGCAGTCAATTCATTCACAAAAGCTTTCATCCAGTTGCTATATGACTAACAAAGGTGTCAAGCAGAGTCTTCTTCCTTGGCACCGAGCAGGGTGGTGCTTATCTTCCCTCTTCACTGATGCTTGGAGATGTGAGTGCCCCCTTCCTCATTGCTTGAAGCAGTGGGGTTTTCCTCTCTCAGTGGGATGCATAGGTGAAAATCTGGTAATATTTTGATTTTTTTTTGCTTTGATTCATGCATTGCACACTCCTCAGCCTCAAACCCTTCTACCAGAACAGGGACACCATTGCAAGTTTTCCAGTGCCTGTGATATTACGACACATGGACAGTAACTTCCTTAACTATAGACTTGCCCTCCCTATGATCTTCTTCACCCCAGCCTGATCCCTACATCTCTCAACTGCATGACCCTTCTCCTCTCCACATGCACATTCTCTCCTTCCAGTTTTCCCCTGGTTCTTCATCCCAGTCCAATCTCAGTAGACTGTCATTAATATCTCTCAGTCTGGCTTTTCTGACAAAGAGTTCCCTTTTCCACCTTCACAGAAGGTACCTGCATAGATGGATTAGCTGAGCTTGGACAGATCTGTGACATCTGTGCTTTAACTAGGTATCAAGTATTTCCATCCCATAGAAGGTGAGGTCTCAGCCCACAATGTTTTCTGTGTGAGTGAGAAACATATCAGCAGCTTTGACTGTGGTAGCTTACCTGGTATGTTAAATACGCGTAAAGTAAGAGTTCCAGCATTTGGGATCAGCTAGGGTTGGAAATCTTTTTAGCTTGAGTACAAGAAGAGCATGTCATATTGGATTAGTAGATGCTTTTGGTTTCACTGAGGTTTGCTGTGCAGAAAATACCCATGTGTGGAGAACATACCAGAGTAATCTGAATATTCATCCAAAGCACGGTGTGGAATAACAGGCTTGAGTGTTTGAATTGCCCCAATGTGTTTGCCATTGAGTCAGGACTGCATATTTTCCTTTTGCTTGCTATTGAACAAGGGCAATGTTTTGTGCTAAGCTGTTCAGGGACAGATGAGATGTCCTTGGAATTAGACTGGTTCCACATGGTTTACACCAGCCTCTTCTCCACAAAGAATGCTTCTCTTGGCAGTTCAGATCCTCTTAGTTAGGGGTTGGCTGAGACAAAAATAAAATCCTGATCATCCTCATGGGGAGTTAATAGTGACTGTCCTCAGGATTCCTTCAGCCTTTTCCTGGCAGACATACAGCAACTGGATGAAGTATTTTGTGAATGAATTGATTGCATCCAACAGTCTCAGCCTCATGCATAGGGTGGGGTGGGGTTTTTTTCACTTGTAATACTCCACTGCAATTAATGTGACAGAAGATTTCAGCCTAATTTGTCCAGCTAAGCAAGTGGTTACTGGGCTGTGTGTTATGACAGAGCACAGCCAGTCTCAGCAAGTGACAGGGAGCACACTGTGTGAAACAGCATATGAATATGGTTTACATATGGACAGGTGAACAGCTGCTTTCCAGAATAGTTCAGAAAATATCACAAAAATATTTCTGTCTTGTACTATGCTATCCTCACTCATTGGAGTGAGCATTTCTTCATTGTTGTCCTAGCAAATCCATATTGAGAAAAATTAAAATGCTTCCAATAACTACCTCTCTAAAGGGAAAATTCCTGAGTACCTAGGTGTGGGACATTCCTTTAGGGTAAGCCCTACAAATGAAACAGTGTATCAAAATCTTGTAAAAGGACTTATGATTAATGAAAAGAAAGCATTCAGACCAACAGGTGTCATTCTGATCTTTGCATAAGTGAGACAGCCAAGCTGCTGTAACCAGAAACAGGCTTCAAAGGATATTTTCCCCCGGAGTGTTAGCAGTGAAGCTCAGATCTTCAGAGGTGTGGAATTCCCACATCCGCAGACCTCCTCATGCAGCCTGCCTGATGCTGCTGCCCGCTGAGATGCTGTGGGGCATAAAATTCAGTACAGAATCCAGAGCCAGGCAGTGAGGCAGAAGATCTATTAGTTCTTCCACTCAAAACTCCTGATTAGCAAACTATTGGCTCCTATAAATTGACTACATTGCAGGGATGAGCTGTGCTCTGTAAAACATATTCCTCTGTCTAGTTTAAGGTTGGATTTGTGCACAAGCAACTACTTCCATAAATACATGCCTCCTCACTAAACTTGGAATTTGATGATTTTCCCCCTTGTATCCTGTGAAGACTCATAATTCATGAAGCTAAAACTTATATTCATCATATTTATTTTTTTTGCAGATCAGGATTACAACATACCAAAAGTATATCTGAATACAGTTTAATGCATCAGTACCGAAACAATCACTTTTCCTGAAAATTTTCTCTTCACATCCATGCAGCTCAGATGTGCCTGAAAATGTTTCAAGTAGAGCTGAGGGTACTTTCTTTTAAAAAAGGATCTCCTACAAATCTCAAGTCTCCCTTAGCAAGGATTCTGTAGCCTTCTTAGACTAATGTATTCTAGTAGCTGATACATGTGATTAGAAACTTTCTTTATATAATCTTTGCTGCAAATTAAAATATTTACTTTTTGTCTGGTTTCTAGTGATTAAAGAGGACAGCTGATTTTGGATGGGTAAAAATTTATTCTATGGTGTTGTAGTTTAACCCTAGCTGGCAGCTAAGCGCCACCCAACTGCTCACTCATACCCTCCTCGCTGGGGGACAGAATCAGAGGGCTGAAAGTGAGAAAACTCATGGGTTGAGATAAAGACATTTTAATAGGGAAAGCAAAAAACCATTTATGCAAGCAAAGCAAAACAAGGAATTAATACAGCATTTCCTGTGAGCGTGCAGGTGCCATCCCCAGGACAGGGGTTCCATCATGCCTAATGGTTAGTTGGGAAGACAAATACCATCACTCTAAATGTGCCTCACTTCTTCCTTTTCTCCCAGCTTTTATTGTTGAGTGTAGCATCATATGGAGTGGAATATCCCTTTGACCAGCCGAGGTCAGCTGTCCCAGCTGTGTCCCCATCTGGCCTCATGCCCATCCCAGCCTCCTCACTGGAAGTCAGAGTGAGACACACAGAAAGTGCTGACACTGAGCAAGTATTGTTCAGAAATAGTTAAAACATTGGTCTATTATAAACACTGATTTGGTAACAAATTGAAAAGACATCCCTGTGTGGGCTGCTAGGAAAAAGATTAACTCCATCCCAGTCAGACCCTGTATGAGGTCTTCCAACACTCACCTCCTTCTTCTGACCCTCTACTGAAAATGTGTTTTCCAAAACTGGGAATCTGTTACTGGAGAGGTATGACCAACACCAACTGCAGCAGAAGGTTTACCACCCCATCCTTGTACCTAACCTTCATAAACAGGCTTGTTTAAAATTTCTCATATCTGTGGCACTATGACTATAATGAAATAGACCCTATTATTTAGAACTCTATGAGGAATTGGCATGGAATAAATGAAATTTGCAGTTCTAAAGGGGAGGATTCAACTGTTTCAGCATCAATAAATATTGGTCAACAACTCAAAAGTTATTTAGATTTATGAGTTTGTTTGGACTTTTTTTGCAACAGTATTATGTTGTTAGTTCATATGCAGCTTATGAGTTTGGTCCTTTTCTGCAGCAGTGCTCTCTGGCCAATTGTACCTGTCCATCCAATTTCTCCTTTTTCTAGCTTGTTTTGAATTTCCTCATATTGAATTTGGACCATTTTTGAAAATTATTTTGAATTCTGACCATATCTTCCAAAACCCTTATAGTTCTTCTCAACTTGGTGTCATTTGCTATTTATATATGCTCTTGCTATTCCGTCATTAAATTTGTTACTGAAAAATTTGAACAGAATTGAATGCACAGTGGGGTATCCTTTTGAGGTTCTGCTCAAAAAAAAAAAATTCACTTTAGATTTCATTTTTTCCAATAGCTGTGGCAATCACCTGATAGGTATGTTATGTGAAACAGTGTCTAAAGTCTTACTAAATTCAAATTGTTTTATTGCTTATATTTTATTTGTTCACTAAATCAGTTACTCTTGTCAGAAGAAATCAGACTACTTTTATGTGCTATGTTCTTGACAAAAAAAAATGCTGGCTGTTGCTAGCTTCTTTTCCTCTAGTGCTCATAAACCAGTCAGTTTTAGGGCGATGGTAAGTGCAAATGCAAAATGGCAAATTGACTAGAAATTAAAATAAAAATGAAGCCAAATGGCTTTTTTATTTCCCAGAACATATGAAGTACAGGAAGATAAGCATAAAAGATGAAAATTTGATTTGATTTTCAGTGTTCTTTCATTTCAAAATTCAGGATGTGAACCTTAACACTGCAAAATGAAATTTCAGTCTCTGGTATGGCAATGAAACTTACTAATTTGGTTAAATCATATAAAAAAGTTTCCTCTGCATGGACCTCAGAGATTAAAAGCTCCATAGATCTGCATGCATCTAACAGTTTTCTTGCAAAATCCAGCCTCCAATGCCATAGCTCATGGGGAGAATGTGATAATTTCAAAGGTTGGAATAGGATCACTTTATTTTAGAAAGCACCTTCAGAAATCCTTGAAGTTTATCTATAAGCTTAAAACCCCACTAAATCCTACGGTTCTCATTTGGTTTCTGTTAACTTTGTTTTGTGATATCTGAATACAAAAACTCACTGCAGAATATGTTTATAGAAAAAGTTAAATGTTTTTATTGGTCTCTGCATTGCTATTTCTACTTCTGCTAAAAAGCATGTTTGTTTTTCTCCCTAGACTATTATCTTCGAAATTATTTTTCTACATTATCTGTTTTAATTATTCCAAATGACAAATCAGAGTCAGATCCAATGAAAACAGTGGTATCTTGTTGAAAATTATGATTTGTGCCTTATATCAACTTTCAGTTGAAACATTGCTCTCTGCATTGAATAGCATGTACTTTTACTCATTCAGAATAAAAGTAATTAAAGTGATCACGTCAGGTTTAAATCAAAATATGCTGTTCTATTGCTAGTTGAATAAGCAGCTTGGGTTGATCTTCTTAAGTAGACATGAGATACATATTGCAGGTACACAAACACTTTTTAAGATGGGCCTGGAAGATGGGGCTACAAAGACTGCAGGAGAGGAGGGGGAAAGAGCTGGCAAAAGAGAGGTGAATAAAAGCACCATGCTGCCAGCATGTGTGCACATAAAGCTCACTTTGCCTGCATAATTAGATGTAATTCTTCAGATAAGCATTCATTGTGTAGGCAAGGCCTAAATTAACAGGCTAAACTAAACAATCTGAGTTTGAAAAGATGCTCAGAGAGGGGGTGAACATGCAATTGCATATTTGTATCTTGCTGCCACTCTTCTACTTGTCCAAGTGCAAAGCTATACAAGGCAGTACAGACTATCTCCATGAGGTGTGATTTCATACTGTTTAACTGATCTATAGCTCCTGCATGCTGAGCTCCACTGGTTTGCTGAATAAACCAAACAGGATTTCCATAACTGTAGACAAAGTCCTTTACACTACAAAAACTTAATGCAAATGACAGTAATTAAATTGTTCAAATATGAAGTATTCATTTTAACCTTCCCCTTCAAATGTCCTGTCAAATCCTGCTTCTGGTTTGAAGTCTACAGGAACCCAGCAAAACAGTGTGTACATTGAAGACAGAATTATTAATGCTTCTTCATGAAACATCTCTGAAAACATTTTGAAACATGAGTCTTTCCATGCAGATGACTTTTATTATTACTGTCACTTTTGTTCTTCCTTTCTTTTTTATTGTAGAATGTTTTAAGTCACATGTATCTTGCTTTACTTTAAAAATAGTTTCTGTGAAAGGATCTTCTTCTATATTAAAACACAATGCCTGACAGTTTGCAGTCCTTTGGATGGGCCATTTGGTGTTATTGGAATATTAATAACACTAGCACTTTTTTCTGAGGTATAACTCTAATTATTAAATTTGCAGAAGGAAGACAGACTTGGTCTCATGATCATAGATGTTAAACTGTGAGAGAAGTAACGAGCAATTTCTAGGCTGTATCTATTCACAGAGGAGTCTGTTCTAGAACTAAATAACTGTGGAAACATATGCCTCTTTCATTTTTGTTTTCCAAGAATGTTTTTTGCAGGTATAGTTGACAAGGAATGCATCAACACATTTAAACAGAAGTCATACTGCTCTGTCAGCCTGAATCTGAGAGAGACAGCACTAGGTGTACGCTGTTTTTCTAATAGGAAGTGTCCTGATTTCTATAAATAGACATGTTTCAGTTCTGATTGTTCTGTACTGAAATAACTGGCTAGATGTTTAATTACTCTAAATAGAAAACACGAGTAGTGGCAGGCATTCAACCCCTCCTAACTGTTCTACTTCCTGGGCATTGGCTCAGAAACACACCAGATCTGAGGGCACATTTTCTTCTTCTTCTCTTTGGTACATTCATATTGATCACTCTGATATATCCTAAAGGCGAATACACAGTGCAGCATATCCTTTGGAGTCAGGAATCAAATTCAGCCCAGGTCAGGATGTGTCACAATAAACAAGGGAAGGAAATTAACTGCTTCTGAGTAATGGAGTTCCCTCCAGCTCCCTTTCAATTTGCACACAGCTAGGCATTGTGCTTTATATGTAATTATAATGATTTATTCAGAGGTGTTTACTAGTCAGAGGCATAACATCTTGCTTATCTGATAATTACATAGCTGGTGAGGTCATGGAGTAGGTTGTTAGCACTGTCAATCTTTTGCGCTAAAATGAAGTATTTGCTTGTACATTTCTTTAATGTTCCATTTGTTTGCCATCTGTGCCATTTTTATCTACCTGCAGGGGTTTTTTTGTCATTTCTCTTACAAAGAAGTATGTAGTGAATCTGTCTTGCCTAAAATTCATATACCTTAATTACTTTTATACCATAATATTGGTTCTCATAATGTGAAATTGAAGAACTATTTACAGTAATAAATGCAGTGTAACTAAAAATTGATCTCTTCTTCTTTGTCACACTGCTTATAAACATAAAAAAGTGATAGTTACTTTCATGGTCCTGGATCCATTCTGCACAATCAGTTCATTACTGTACTTAACGTAAATTGAGTGTTAAATCTCCTTAAGTGAATCTTCACCCTGCTTGACATTTGTAATTGTGATTGAGATAGGAAAAAATTACATTTTGGAGAAGGAAATAAATACAGGAAATACTTCTGTGGGCCATCAGTGGGACAAAGTTTAGGGGGTAATCTAATAAAATTAGGAAGGTATCACAGTTGGATAGCACAAGACGGAATAAAATGGATGTAATCTTCCCAATCTCGGGTAAGAGAACCAACCAGTCATTGAAATAGCTGTCCTGCAGGGAGCTTTGAGACCTGATGCTATGCCCTGCCTTGGATACTTGTACAGCTTCTCTGGCTGCCCTTTCTGTTTCAAAGTTCGTTTTTAATTGTCATCCTGCCAATGAAATTATTTATCCTTTATTGAACATATTCATGGTGTCCTCAACAGATGTAATAATTCTGTTGTGAGATGTTTGCTGTTCTTCAGGATTTAGCTCTAAGTATTTTTTATTCAAATAGGGATTGTGTACTTTCTTTCTCAGTGTGCTTCTTTTCTTCCTGGATAGGTGGCATAAACCCTTGGGATCTTTTGATCTGCTTATCTTCCAGAAAAAATGGTGGAACTGGCTGCATTCAAACAGAAGACTTGCATAATCTAGAGTTATTCCAGAAGGTATGAGATTATTGTGTTTTCCTTTGTGGGAATGGAAGGACAGGGCAAGCTTAAATCTTCAGCACTCACTCATAAATAGTATCTAATGCTTATTTTATACTGAAGCAGCATGGTTTAGCAATTTCTCATTTGGACACAGTATGTTAGTTTGGATGTAAGTATTTCAATGTAGGTGCAGAATATTGATACAAGTGAGTGTCAAGTTTCCCTTTTCTCTTCTTTAGCTTGAATTTTTGTGTTCTTGGTCATCCTCAACCAGCATGTGGCAGCAAAAGCATCTACGTAATTCAAGGGAAATTTAAGAAATTTGCCCTATTGGAAAAGAGAATTTAGAAATGGGGAGAAACAAGTAGAAAATGTATGCAATATTTCAAAATAATAGCATAGGCAGGAGATAAAGCTGGATGAATTTAGGCTTCACATCTTACATCACTATTGAGTTTCACCTATTGTAGTTGCTGCTTTATAAACATATTTTAGGCAGCTCTCCAAACAGTGGCAGTGCTTCTGCAATTGATAATTTGTGAGCTGGACCAGTAGAGCAGGGCCTTCAAGGAAGTTCTTTGCTCTGGCATCAGTCTCGGTGTTTTCAGGTTTGCTTTTTATTTTTTCCACTTGAACATGTTGTAGGCACAGTTTAGGTTACTTAGGTATGTAAATGTCTAAATAAGCACCTGACCTGTTGATAAAAATATATGTGACATAAACTGGGGTCATTGAAAAAATGTTACTAAGCTACAGTTTGACTTGTATTTCAAGTAAAATGGCACAGGTAATAATACCGAGACCCTAAAGTATAGACTCTGGCGTGAGGGTCTGGGAGAAATGGAGTTGCTTTTAAAAGGTGTTTACCTCAGGTATGAAGTTTGTGAGGATACAAAAAACCACTGATGTCCACAGATGTCAGAGCTAGGAGCATGTACACTGGGGTTCCCTGGGGCAGAATGCCTTATCTAACTGCATTCAAAGTGAAATTTTTATAGCAATTCCAGTTTGCTAGAAATATAAATGCTTTGGATTCAAGGCTCAGATCATAGAGCATCCCAGGCTTCTGCAAACTGCTTTTTGCTCATTCTGCCTATATTATCATATCTGAGCCTCTAATACTGTGCAATATAATAATCCTTACGGCATGCTACAACTTCCAGAAGTTCCACACATGAATAACTGAGACACAAGGTGATCAAAGGAATTGTCCAAGTTCACTCAGGAAGTCTGCACCAGAGTGGGGACTTAAACCATATGGCCCACACCTCCAGATAACTTTAAATATTGCACTAACATTACTTGCTGCTGGCATGCCCATACCACAGTGCAACACAGTTCTTTGTTGCAAAGCCTGGATGTGCTTTAGCTACATTAGCTTACCACTGATCCCAAACACAGCAATTCAAGAGTCATAGGTTGTTTCCATGCAGGGAGAGACAGTCTTTGATAACTGACAGAGTATAAAGAAGCTGCAGAAACTGAAAAGGGGACAGGGAATGGTGAAAACTCAGCAGCCAGGAGAGACATGGGTCTAAATTTTTGGTTTATGATGGCCATGGAGGAATAGCCCACACCTTAACTTAATGATCCCACATTGCAGGGATGGCAAAGTTGTAATTTGCTTTTGACACTGATGGGAGTTTTGTACATAAGGTGTCTCTGATAAATTAAACATAAACCCCTTGAAGGCTTCAGGAAAAAGAAAGCTTTTCTGAATTAAATCATTAAAGCTTCTCTTCTTACATGCAGGTAAATCTACTTCCAGAAATCCAGCATTTTCTTTGCAGAAAAGAGGGATTATGCCAGATAACAAAAGCCTTTTCAGGTAATCTAATTTCTTCAAATCTGCATGTGTGATGATAGTCTTTTAGTAGCTGTCACAGGAAGTTTCTGAAATGAGACTGTCAGGCTTTCAATTCTGTTTTATTTTTAGTCATGAATGCATAGAGAGAAAAAAGTGAAACAAGAATGATAATCCATTTCAGACACCACTTAAATATAGAAAACAGTTACGCAGTATCTTTTCAGGTAAAGATATGGCATTTAGCTTTTTAGCTATTGCATATTGCAGAAATAATTTGGCTATAAGTGTCTTATTTTCGGACTGTTTTGTGTTAATATTGGTGTTTACACTTCAAAGCCCTGGGTTCTCTGTGATATGTTTGTTCAGCTTTACAAAAATGTTGTGGCATGGAGAAGGAGTAAGAGTCAGAGTTTGGTTCCCATCCAGACATAATTTACTGATAAAAAGCCTTTGTGTATTAAGATCAGCAACCAGAAAAGTTTAAAGGTTATGGGCAAGTTGCCAGAGAATTCTAATTTACTATGGGTAAAATTCAGCTTTGAATAGAAACTGGAAAAAACTGTTGTGCACTGTATTAGGTCTATTTAAATTGACACGTTATAATCTCAGTTACACTACTGTATATCCAGCATCAATGCTATTTTGGATTTATGATCTATCTGCGCCACATAAACTTTGCTAATAAGAAATTTTGTCTTTTTTTATTTCTTTTGTAATCCAGTAACATCTAACCCCACCCTTATTCCGTTAGTATTTTCTCTCCTATTCTCTCTTTTTTGCTAAATTTAACATATAAGGAAAGGATTCATTGCATCTTATTTAACCGTTTAGAAGTTAAGTATATTCTGCAGTAGTATTCTAGTCTTCCACTTAAATCAGGGGAGAGACACACCTACAAATACTACTTCTTTTTATCCTGAAATATGTGTTTAAAATAGGTGTGTTGAATTACACTTTGCAGGTACTTACTACCCAATTACCTCTCACCACGGACTGTAAATGGAGCCTGGACAAGTGTCTTAGATTAAATACCTGACATTTGGATGCTTGACTAAAGTTGAAGTTAGGTGGTTCCTAACCCAAGTATACAATATTTTTTCTTTTAATTTTTGTACTGTTTAATTTAAAGATGGATCAATATTTAAAAGCTGTGAAGTTTTTCCCTTAAAGAACTATACTTTGAGGCTCAGTTTAAATTGCACATTTTGATTTTCTTGGTGCAGTACATTGTCAAAACTGATCATAAGGAACATGCAGTATAGTAAACATCTATCCAGGTCCCATAAGGGTCCTTTATCACGAAGTTATATTACACCAGGTAGGTGATTCTGTTTTGGCTGAGTTTTAAATGTGTCCTCAGTGATACCTAGTGCCTTGGTTCCCTTGCACTGGGAAGTGAATTAGAAAGTATTTTGATGTAGTACAAGTTTCAGAAGATTTCTAAAGGACTTCAGAAATGGGTAGGTCCTACTCATGTTGTAACAGATTGTCTTTAACAAGCATTGGTTTGCCCTGCTACTTGGAGAAAAGCCAGTTGCAGTGGTTTTATTATTTTGCTACCACAAAACCACAAACATAAGAGGCACTAACCACACACAGAGCTTTCCCCTTAAAATATGCACATTTTCATTGCTGTCCATAATCCGGTACAAGCTACTTTGTGTATGCCACTTCTGTTAAGGTACTCGGTGTTTTCTCCTGTATTGGGTTGGCAAGCTTTAGTGGGGAGGAGGCCACAGGGGTGGCTTCTGTGAGAAGCACATCTGACAGAACCAATGCCAGCCAGCTCCAAGATGGACCCACTGCTGGCCAGGCTGGCACCTCTGGAATAACCTATTTAAGAAGGGGAATAAAACAATTGCACAACAGCTGCTCAAGAGAGGACTGAGAACATGTGAGAGAAACAACTATGCAGACACCAAAGTCAATGAAGGAGGAGGACGAGGTGCTCCAGAGCAGAGATTCCCTGGCAGCCCATGGTGAAGATCATGGTGAGGTAAGCTGTGCCCCTGCAGCCCATGGAGGTCCACAGTGGAGCAGAGATTAACCTGCAGCTTCTGGAGGACCCCATGCTGGGGCAGGTATATGCCTGAAGGAAGGCTCTGACCCTGTGGGAAGCCCATGCTGGATCAGGCTCCTGTCCAGACCCACAGACCTGTGGAGAGAGGAGCCCATGCTGGAGCAGTCTGTTCCTGAAGGACTGCACCCTGCGGGAGGGACTGAGACTGGAGCAGATTGTGAAGAACTGCAGCCCTTGGGCAGTATTCACCTTGGAGAAGTTAATGGAGGGCTGTTTCCTGTTGGGGGGACCCCATGCTGGAGCAGGGGAAGAGTGTGAGGAGTCCTCCCCCTAAGGAGGAAGAAGCAGCAGAGGCAACATGATGAACTAACCATGGCCCTCATTCCTGCATCCCTGCACCATTGCAGGGAGAAATTTGAGAATCAGGAGTGAAGTTGAGCCTGGGAAGAAGGGAGGTGTAGGGGGAAAGTGTTTAAGATTTGGTTTTCTTTATCATTATCCTACTCTGATTTGATTTGTAATAAATTCAATTAATTTCTGCTCAAATTGTGTCTGTTTTGCTCATAATGGCAATTGGTGAGTGATCTCTCCCTGTTTTTATCCTGACACATAAGCATTTCATTTTATTTACTCTTACCTGTCCAGCTAAGTGATAGACTTTGATGCTCATCTGGCTTCTAGCCAGGGTCAACCCACCAGATCTCTTTAGGGAAGGGCCATTTGTAAGCATCTTATTCCTTACTTACAGTTTTAGTGCTTTCCTGGCAAAGAGAGCAGCCCTTGTGAGTGATGCTGAAATCCTATTGAAATCAAGGTAATATGTGTGCTTGGCAGCTGGGCTCTGAATCTTACCCACCCAGGAACAGAGGATTATTCTAGCACTTTGCTAAAGGACTGATGTATAGAAAAAGGTCCACCTCTCACTTTTTAGTTTCACCTTCAATAAAAAAGGTTTAGAACATAAATTAGCTGACGTTTAAAAGTAAAACTAAAAAAAGTCTGTCTCTTAAATCTAGGTGTCTCCACATCAGCATGTGGCCTAGGGGCTGAGATAGCCGTTTCAACACAAGGTTCTCATGCCACTTGAGGTGCCATGGAGAATCCAGCATGCCCAGTAGCATGGGAAGGTTT
>NW_008657744.1:356-13487 GCF_000695815.1 Acanthisitta chloris | reverse complement strand
GGTTCAGAGGGATATCCTATGGTGTCCTAGATAGCGGTGGATGCCTATTTGTGGATACCTGAAATTAGCACTTGGCATTTAGAGTGAGCAAGTTCAATAAAGCATTTACTTTCAGGATAATTTAGGGTTAGTCTAAACACTGACTGTTCAGACTGATGTCCACTGACAGGAATGGGAACTTAGACTGTGGTACACAGTGGGGTCATCTTTGTATAAACCAGACCTCAAAGTGTTTCACCCCAGTGTCACTGGATATGGGACATGTAATTTAGTATGTGTGAAATCCATCCATAGAAGGTGAAATTAGAATTTGATTTCAGGTTAAGTGGACAAAAAGGCATAAGTTAAAGCAAACTTCTAGCAACAAGACCTCAGGTATGCCCCTTCCATTCATCTGATAAAGCAAGCTCTCTTCACTTCTTTCTTTTGCTTACATCCTCTGACAGATATTTCTTTCCAACAACAGCAAAGCTGCCAATTAGTGGGATCTGTTTGATTCTCAATTTTAAAATTATTCAGCGAAAGAACAGATTTCATCAGTATTTCCTCCATGGAACAGTTTGTTTCCTTTCAAATCAGTCATGTACTTTCACTCATGTGTGTTTGAGTCAACAGGGCTTCTCTGCAATTCCTGTTGAAGAGGATCAGTTGGTTTGTTATTGCTATGTTTGTCATTTAGTCAGCCTCCAAGGAGCCAAGCAATTTCCTGTAAAAGTGAAAACACAAAGAATTATGTGTTCTAATTAAGGACATCGTAAGTTGTAGAAAGAAATATCAGGCAGCAAGGCTGAAGGGATGGGATTGCTGGATTTACTGTGGCCATGACAGTGTTCATATTGATAAGCAGTGAATACAAGGGTAAAGAGGTTTTTTGAAAAAATGTTATACTGTTTGGTCTTGTGAACTCTTAAGCAGCTAGGTTTTGTATTTAAGAGGGCATGCCCATTCTCATACCCCTGTGGTATGGGAAAGAAAATGATTTGTAGAAAATACCAGGCCAGTGCTTGTTTTTCTGTTTGTCTCTTCAATGGAAAATGTTTTTGTCAGTCTCATATTTTGTATTGCTTCTAGTTCTATGGGGGGAAAATTATGCACATACCAGTGATGACTGCTTTTTTAGGAGGCAAGAGAAAAGTTGGAAAGAGGAAAAAAGTTAGGAAAATGAGATTAGAAGAAGAGTTTAGAGAAGAAAAAAGGTAAAAAAATACATGATGTGTGTGGATAAATTGGACTGCCATTGGAGAGGGAGTTGCTGGAGGATGGGCATATGTCAATGCATTTGTGATGAGGTGTAAGAATAGTAACAGATCTTAAAATTCCCCATGGAAGACATTGGTAAGTCCTTGCTGCTCCTTCCAAGAAGACTGGTTGCACTTCTGCTTTTGAAGGGCATTTGGCCCCATTTTTAATCAAGTGCCTGATATCTGTTCACTATATGGGACTTGGGCCATGAGGAGATTCTGATATGTCTAATGGATGACTAAGGAAGGTTTCTGGCATTTATTGCTCAGGTCAGCAGAAGCTCCAACAGTTGCAGTGATCTTGAAATTGAATCTTCCTGCAAACAACCCAAATATCAATAAGCTCTCTGAGGCCGGAGAATGACTGTCAAAGAGATTTCAGGTGTTCATACTTAAGAACTGGCCTTGGCTGACTCCTGGAACTACTGTCAGCTGAGAGATGAAGAGGACTGAGATCCACAATGTGAGCAGAATTTCCCAGCCTCAGTTTAGGGCACAGGAAAGGCATCTTGAGGCATGCACAACAAATATTCTCTTTGACAGGTTCTGCCTGGGTAAGTAATGGAACTGCTTGCAGCATTGCCTTCCTGATTTACCTAATCCTTAAGAAATCCAAACTAGTCTGTCTTTCCATATGGGCATTTGTTTTGTTTCATCAATTCCAGGGCCCAGCCTGTGGCATGCATAGCTGTTTTCCCTACCCATACAGATCACTAATCAAAACAACACATCTGCTGTACACCTTCCTTCTGTGTTTCTTTTTGTTATAGAGCAGATACTTTGTGAATGTCTGCCAGTCTTGTGTGCTCCCTTGATCACCTGCGGGGCTGGCCAACAGCATTAATCACACAAAAGTTCTTGGGATAGGCATGACCCTAATGAAATTGTGTGGGAGAGAGACCCAAGATGGTGCAGCTGTGTGACAGTGCTCTCACTATGTGATATGTTTACGATCTGGTGCTAACCCCGTGCCAGCTTTACTTTCCTCCTGCCTAGCAAATCTGTGCTGCCTGTCCCCGGTGTCTGTGGGCTACTCTGGAGTCATAGGGAAGGGTTATGAGCTTAGGGTAGGAAGCAATACCCAGTGGGGCCACCTACGGAAAAGAGATAGATTAAATTTATTTTTGTTGTAATAATTCAACAGGTCCATGACAGGAACATGCTTTTTTTATAGGGGGATGTATTTCTTTTGCCAGCTGGCCCTTATATGTTTGCATACCAGTTCTCATCAGGTTTGTGGCTATTAGCTTTCTGCTGCTGTACTTGCTAAGAGCCTCAAGAATAGCCAATAAAACAAGCATCTTATTCTACTGTTTTTACAACAGTGTCAGATCTCAGCTAGGACAAGAATATACTTCTGTAATAACAACAAATATGTGGAGTCTGAAAAGAAGTAAAGCAACTAAATGAATTTAATTACTTGGCCTATGCTATTCTATAATCTACTCTGTTACTAGTAAAGAATTGTAGCTGTGGCTTTAATCATGTAACAGTCAGCCAGCATTTTCACTGTGTTTTATAGCTTATCTGTATAATTAAGTTCTAGTATGAAGAGTGCACACAGAAGAAGCAGCTTTCCTAGTAAATATTGGGAAAAAAAACCAAACCCAAACCTCTGACTTTTAACTGTGAGGATGCTTTAGGAACAAAGAAACAAACACTGTATTTAATAAATCCTGTTTTTAATGCACCTGTCAAAACAGAGAGGAAAAAACCATGGTAAATGGTTAATCTAAACTGAACTTGTATTTGCTGATGGCTTTAAAGAGGAGATAACATCATGCAAATGATGCACTGTCAACATATTATCTTTTTAGTTCTGAAACTTAGCAGGTGTTTTTAACATGCATTTCAGTGCATTTCAACCCACAGTTTAAATTCGTTTCCCTCTAGATCTGCTTGAGTATAAAATGGCTTGGTTTTTAATGTTAAAAATATTTCAGTTTAAATTTCCAGAAATGTTAAATAATTTGTCATTTTTCCATTCTAAATGTTCAGGGTGGGTTGCTTTGAGAATATCTGTATTACAGAGGATGGGATCATTTAATTTTTTAAATATGAAAACCTTTTCAGGACAACTGGAACAATAGTAGTGGGTGGGATATTGCACCTGCAGCAGTGTGCACATCACAAATGAAGCTGTAATATGTGTTGAGACCATCACAAGAGTGTTAAGTATCAAGCAATAAAAACATCTTCCAGTGAAATCGATGGAAATTTTTCCAAGATTTCACCAGGGGCCAGGATTTGACCTAGTCTTCCTTGTTTCTTTCGAATACTCAACATCTACTTTGACTTTCATAGCCATCCTTTTCTAAATGCATAGGTTATAAAACTGAGTGTTAAAGGTTCTCTCTCTTTCTTTAGCAATCTCAGGGCATAGTGTGTAAGCCATGGGAGAGTACCAATCTTTGCTTCAGTCTTTTCATCCAATAGATCAAATGGGAAACACGCAATAAATGGGATAGATCTGCTTTCTGTGACATGCATCAAGGCATGTAGTAGCAGTAACTCAACTGAAATCATCCATGCTCCAAAGTCAACACTGAAAAAACGGAAAAAATGCACTTTCAATGCTCATTACTTTCATGGTTTTGCAGCTTAGAGCAGGTTGCTATACCTGATTGAGCAAAAGGTACTAGATACTAGGCTTTATTTTGGTCAAAATCCCTTAGTCCTTGACGTGCTCAGAAGTCTGCCTAAGAATCTATGAAAGCTTTCTAAGCACCTCCTGCTGTGAAGCAATCTCTGCAACTGTTAAGACACCTTTCCAACCTACAAAGTCTGGAAAATTGCCCAGATGTAAAAGCTAGAAGAGGACCAGTTTGTAGCAATGAAGCTTGCCTGCTCCATATCACAGATAAGCTCTTTGTGTTCCAGCAGTCCACACCAGTCAGGAAGATGGATGATCCCAGAACAGGATGCAATATGGAATTCTTCTAACTCACTGAGGTGCTCTGTCAGAGAGAAAACCTGCAAGGCTGACAGAGAGGACCTGTTATCAGTACTACCTGAATATTGTGCTGTAGAAACTGCTGATAAATGGCATGAGGTGACTATCATTCTCTTTTTTTTTTTCATGTGTAAGAGAATTCAGGCTCCTGCTAGAAACAGACTGCCACTATGAAAATCTAGGAAGAAGTCAGAAGGTTTCTATGCAGATGGAAAGTCTCCTGCATACTTTCAGGATTAATATACATTCATGTTCCAAAGTAATGTGTTTCCTGCTAAAAAGAAAAGCACTCGGATGAAGACTCTGCAAGTACAAATGTTCTGAGCTTATAATGTCATTTATGAAAGAAATGAACAACGTGCTCAGAACAAAGCACAGCACTTCAGTTGCATTTCATCCCTAGCTTTGTGCCTCATTAAACAACCAGGAGCTCCCAAGGTGACTCAATCACTCTTGAAATGTTTGTAACGGATCTGACAGTTGATGGGCAATTTAGAAACAAAATTACCTTTTTCTCACAGACAATAGTCTTAATTGTTCCTTGCCTCATGTTTGAAGTGTATAAAATATAGTCTATTTGATCTTGAACGAAGTAAAAAAATTAACTAACATAACCATATCATAACCCTCCTTGTAACATCAGAGGATGCTATAAAAGGAAGGATAAAGAAGAGGACACATTCTCATTCATCATTTGTTTCCTTTACTTTCAATTGAGTATTACTCACTCAGTTCAACCAGTAGGGTATTCACACGCTGAATTCCTCACCTCACCAGGTGTTCATGTTAGCCTGAGTGTTCCATTTACCACCCTTACAGGTGGCCAAGGCCTGTCTCTACTCCAGGAAGTCTTTATTTGTTCAAATGTACTTCTAGCTATTAGTAAACCTTTTGCTCAGCCACACATTGTAACTCTTAAATCTTTATTGTGTGTGTGTTCAATCTCATGTTACACTTCAGAACTCTGAGCCAAAGACAAGTAAATAACTTGGAAGCCATAGATGGGAAGAGAGGGAGCAAGAAGTCATAGTTGAGTAAAACACTTGAAAGGCCTCATTATATGTCAGTGAGGCTGCTGTATTAGGTATCAATTGTCATTGTCAACTGATCTGTTTGACTGTTGTACTTTGAGAGATTGCAGTTGACAGGACAGTATCTACCATCAGTTTGTGTGACAGAGGTGCTTAATTTTTTTGATCTAGAGGTGTTGACTTGCTTTGGTGGATCTTAAACCTCCTTCTCACATGTGGTCTGCAGCTGTTCATATGTCTCAGGTCTATGTTTTACCCATTGCTGTGGTTAGAGGGCTAACATGTGAATTCAACTGAGAACATGTAGTGGCTTCCATACCCATCTACATGGCCTTACAGCAAACATCCTAGACAGAGGTAAAGTGGTGCTGTTTTTTGGTGTTTTCAATGGTACCATTCCAGAGGTGTTAGCATTGGAAATCTCTTCAAGCCAGAATTTCAAGGAAGTGAAGCTTTGAGGTTTTTTAAAGTGAGAGCAGGTATCCAGCCTTAGGCCAGCCTTTACACTGGATCATCACAAACAGACACAGAAAAAAGTACTTGTGGCAAAGCCTGCAGCTGCCCCTCAGGAAAAAAAGCAGTTTGTGTAGCATTTCAATTACTGCATAGCCACTTTAAAAGGAAAAATGTTCTTTTTTTAGTTCGCCTTTTTTTTCTTTTTCTTTTGATCTTTGGAGTCTGCTACAAAAATTACTGGTATTAAGATTTGAATTTTTGAAAGAGGAGATGTGATCTGAACATGACATTAGGATGCAGAGATTCTTTCTAAGTTGGTTTCCCAAGCTGCCTGACACATATCAACTGCTGAGCCTGCCTCACCTCTTCTATTATAAAATGTTGATGTTGTTTACGTACTTCAAAAGGACTGGTTAATTAACAACAGCTTGTAGAGTAATTTCAAGATGGAAAAACATGGCAATTACTGCAAACAGTAAAGGCACTGCAAGCTAATTTTCATTGATGATAATGTTGATTAACAAATACAGAGCTCTAATAAACACTGTTACTGCTTTTGAGTGCAGGAGCAGGTGAAGAGTTGCCATGAGACCTGATGCAGCTGAGTGTGCTCAGTTCAACACTACTGGTGTCTCTTTATTATTATGATAATTGTGTTCATTGATTACTAGGAGTAGATTTACCAAAGTGAGGGGCTGACACTCTTAACTCTGACTGATGGTGTAAGTGCTCTGTGTTATCTCAAGGGAGCAAGCACATAGTGACAGTCTCACTCCTTCTCCTTCTTACGGTCACCTTGCAATGGGCTCTCTCCCAGGTGGATGGCAATACAAAACCAATAGAGGGGTGTAAGGCACCATACAAACAGAATTCTCTTTAGCATTAGGAGTAATTTATGAGCATTGCTCCTTACTTAGTTCTCAATTCTAATCACCAGCACCCTGAATTCGTTTAACCTTCTCTTCTTGAAGAGATGGCAGGTTTCCTGGTGGGTTTCTTTTGATGTTGAGGCATTTTGCAATGACTTAGGGCTATACTAAGGATCTTCTATCTAGTAGTTCAAGAATTTTAGGAGACTTCTGTTTTTCATCTGTCCCTACCCATTTGTTTTACTCTGTTTTGTTATATCCAGCTCCAGTAAATGATCCACTGGGTAATGACAATTGTCAAATTAATGTCAAAGTAATATTTTCTATTTCCTTGAAACAGATAAAACTCTCATTTAAGAGGGATAAATATAGGTGCAAACTTCATCTCATTATTTTCAAACTCTGTCTTGTGAGTTAATATGATATTGGTTACTTGTTGCCTTAGCAACACAATTAAAAACATATTTTGAAAAGGAAAGGACACTTTGCTTTCTCTTGAGTAATGAGCTGAACAGCCCTTCTCTGCAATGTTCTTATTTTCAGTGAAATATTTACTTTCTTTAAAATAAGAAAATTATGTTTTGTGCATTTCCCTTGATCAACATAATTGCTGAAAAATGTGTACCTTTCACATAATTTGGTTTTCAGGTGATCAGCTGAGAAGAGTTGTCATTCCAGTCCTTTGCATGGTTCTGTTAATGTAGTCATGGAGCTATGGCCTAATGTGAAAGGTGTATATGTTATAGGAGGCTTGGTCAGAAAGCACAGTTCTGCCTCCTTTCAGCTGTGTGCCAGATCAATATCTTGCTGTTTGAAGATCTAGGCCATGAGATTTGAACTGCAGAGTCTGATGGTGCTGGACTGTTTGTGATGGATGTGCTACAGTACCAAGATACAGGGAAACATGGCTTGGCTCCATAACTCCATAGATAGTTGCAATAGCAGAGGGCTGTGTTTTGTCTTTTTACGAATGTGATGATAAATCAGAAGATCTCTGAAGTCATCTATGCACTGTAGAATGCTTTTATGTGTTTTAATAATTCTCTTTTTACCTGAACACCAAAGCTGTATGATCAAGCATTACACTCTGGGAATTATTTGCAGCTGCAAGCAAGTACCTTAATTTTCTTGTAAGGTCAGTAAAAAACCCAGACCCTTTCAGACAGCAGTTCAGAAGTAGTATTTCTCTTAGTGCTCCAAGGACTGGCCTCTCTCTCTCTCCATCGTCTAAATACAAAGCATACGAATATGATCTTGCTAATAAAAAGCATTTCAGTTAGATAGCTGAAGTGATGCATAGGATGGTTGTGTGGGACCATTGCAAATTGCTGTGGTGAAATGCCATTGTCTATCTACAGGGTGGAAATTGCCATAGTGAAATGCCCTTGTGTCTTTACAAGGCAGATACGGAAAAAATAGCACTTGATTTCGCAGATCTGCACCCTGAGCATATTCAGAAACAAGTCTGCTATATAGATAACTTGATGGGAGTGTACTGGCTTACTCCTCTTGTCACTGCACAGCCAAGTAGGCAGAGAGTAGCCTGCTTTTGTCTCTGTACCGTCAAAACCACTTACAAAGTCCAAATCAGTTAGAATGTGTAACACAACAGAAAGATGCCAGTGTGAGTATAATTTGAGTATGATGTGCTCTATTAAATAACTGCCGGGTTTTGATTATTAAAGCCTTTAATCCTGCTAAATGGTGCATGTAAAGCAGAGGACCAGATTAATTTTAGATCCCAGTTGAGATTGGAAGGCTGAACTGAGCAGATCTGATGAAGAGCCAATATACATAGACAATCATGATGTCATTTTAACAGGATCACTACGCAAATGAATAGTTCTTTTCCTTAAATAGATGCCCAGAGCTCATCACCAGGAACAAATCTTGTTTCATTTTTCATACTGTGTACCAAAGTCGTGAATGCATGCTTTAAAAGAGAACCTCTACAAATAAATTCACAACATTAGCACAATATGTGATTAAAAGGATAAGTAATAAGGTTTGGGAATAATGTGAACAGTTTAACATTTCCCTGAGTATTAGTTAAGAACTTAAAATGTGAGGTGTGTTAGAGTTAATGAAAGCCATCCTACATGAAATAAGGACACAATGTAAGGGCTTTGTGCCTTTTTATCAAGCACAATAAAAGCAGAAAATACATGCCACCCATTGACTGATCTCACATCACAATATTTTGATTACTATTAATAGTCATATGCCTCAATAATCTTGAGGACTCTGGTACATTAGTCCTGCTCTCACTGCTTTCAGTGGCAGAACTAAGCCTCCTGTAGGTTTCAGTAAGTACAAATTGTTGCCTTAAATGACAAACATAGAAACAAGAATATGTTGTTATTTACTGAGCTATGTTATTACAGTGTCAAAGTCCCTTGGTCCTTAGTCAGATAAATTTCTTAGTCAAATAATTTTGTCAGTCAAATAAAATCCCCATTAATTGTAATTAGTGCTCCATGAGAAACAAAGTTTTGGTATTCCATGTTTAAAAATAAAGGATTTGTATTCTGAGGAAGGGGAGAAAGCGGTTGCTTTTTGTATGCAACATCCCTGCACTCACCTATAAAGTGAGAGTTACAGCTAAGCCTCTGAGCCTGCAGCTTGCAGCTGGAAGGGGGTGCTTGGTGGGTGTGAAGCTCTCTGCTAGCAGATACAAAAAGGTTTATTGTCTCAACATTTATCTTTTTACATTTTTGGCTGATGCTGGTAGCTCCTCTCTATCTGTTATGTTTTATACATATTATCCTTAACAGCAGAAGTCGATTGCTGCTTTCAATGCTCTGCTGACTTCTTTTCTCATCCCCTTGGTACTTTTTCAGACCTGCATCTCCCAGTTGTCACTCCAGAGTGTTCTGGCCAGCCTGGACCGTCGAGGGCCAGTGCCGCAAGCACTGTGTCCCAGGGCAGCGAAAGCACTGACAGGTCACGTCTGCAGCACTGGTGGAAGCAGAGCACGAGCACAAAGTTGTAAGCTAATGATACCCCACCTTCAGAAACTGCCAGTGCTTCATCATGCAGCTAGCTGGGAGTCAGGGATGCAGGATGTAGAAAAAAATAGGAGACCACAGCAGAT
Organism: Acanthisitta chloris; assembly: GCF_000695815.1. Lineage (NCBI taxonomy): Eukaryota > Metazoa > Chordata > Aves > Passeriformes > Acanthisittidae > Acanthisitta > Acanthisitta chloris. Next base: position 3,843 of record NW_008657744.1, on the reverse strand, counting down.
GGAGCACTTGGATGTATTGCATCTCATACTTGCATAATGTTTGTTACTGTACTAGCAAAGTTTGCATGTGTTTTGAGTGTAAACATCTAAGTCTTTATGTTGAGGGCATTGAAGCACCTAGACAGATAAATACAGACCCAGAGATGCCCCTGAATGTTTAGGTCTCATGGTGGCTGAGCTGTTTCCTGCTCCCATCCCCGGCTTGCCCCTACCACAGGCACACATATGTAATCCTTTGCACAGAGATCCTCCCTTAAGTGTAAAATTAAGAAGTACTCAACAGCTCTGTCCAAGTGCTGTTTCCTACATTACAGTATTTCAGAAATTTTATGCTCTGATGATCTGCCATTCTGCAGAGAGGAGAAAAAGGTCTCTTTAAGATAGATGTTATTAGACCTCCTTAACAGATAGCAAAATTGAGGTCTGGAAAGGCCATGTATTGCCAAAAATTACACAGAAATGGGAGGAGAGCCCTTTGTCTTATACCAGTAATCAATCTTATAGGCTCATAATTTGTATAGTCATCTTCTCATTGCATTTGCTATGAGGTAGATTGATACTCAAAAAGTTTAACAGGCAGATTAATAGCCACATTTGTGAACATGCTCAAGTATAGCTCAGATTTCCCAAATTAATGAGTTTTTAAATAACAAATTTCTTTTCCTTGGGTTTGGGTTGGTTTTTTTTCTGTCCTGTTTCTATGGCTGATTCTTTTTTTGTGTGTGCTATGGGAGCTGTAGGCCAGTTTTTAGACAGCCATGTCACTTCCTAGACAAAATTAGCTTGCATAATTCTTAGGTTTAACTGATTTATTGTGGGTTATTCCTAGGTATCCTAGTATTTCATAATATTTGGAATTACTGTATATGGCTTTCATTAGGGAAACTATGCAGCACCACATGTTTCTGTTCTTTTATTACACTGAAGAAAGTGCTAATGGTAGTGCAGTCTTTCCATAGGGTTGGGTGTGTTGTTTTGTTCTGAATTCACTACAAATCAGTGTTAAATCTGGGTACCTTGGCTATGCACTTCTGTTATTTAAACTACTTGTATTTCTTTAATGTTTAATTTAATCTTAATTTAATCTTTCACTCTGAATGTCCTGAGTTTGCAACAATTGCAATATTTCCATAATGCATTTACCCATATGTACTCTCAAACATCACTCTCTCCTAATCTAGTTGCTTTACATGTTTGGAAATTAAGATTTAAAAATGCTGAAAGCAATAAAATGACTTTATGTAAAGCTTTGTTCCTGCTTGGTTTAATCTACCGTGTTGCTTAACTTGGGAGAAAAATGGCTAATTTCCTATTTCCACTAATTTCACTATTTCACTATTTTCTTATAGCTCATTTGCAAAAGCACTGCATTAATGCTATGTATTTTTATTACTTTCCAGGAATCAAGTATCACTTTCACCAGATCACAAGGACATCCTTAAAGCTCAAGACCTTTCTGTCATCATCAAAGCATATGTGCTTGTGACATCCTTAACACCTCTGCGAGCATTTATTCATTCAACCACCACTGTCTGGCATCCACCCAAGAAGAAGCATTTTACCATAAAGGTAAAATATTTTATTTCCTAATTTTTCTATCTTTCAGGCAAAGTACATAGACAGAAAACCAGAGAATCTCTTTGTTCTCTTTTACCCCTTCCTTATTAGCAGTCCACAGCCTATGATGAATATTCTCCTAATGGACTGCTTTCATTTTTCAGAATGAGTGTGATTTGCTTCATGAAGCAGGGAAGTGTTGCCCTGTGCAGTGGGGACCTGGGATTTGCATGCCTCAGAGCCCATTTTAACTGGTGACATTTGACAGCAGTTGCAAGGTTGGAGTTTTCTCTAAAGCACAGCAGTGTGGGTGCTGCCATGCAGTAACAGCTTTTGCTGGGATATTGACAGTGTTGTAAAACAGGAAAGTAAATATTTAGAATGGTTTGTTTAGATTTCTTTTTTAGGTGCAGTAAAACAGACTAGAGGAGGGTCAGGGCACTTCTAAATAAGGGGAAGGAAGTATGCCATGGAGGGGGTGGGCCCCCCATGGTCTTGGTTTTATGAAGAAGGATGGTCACATGTGCCTTAGCTGGACTAATTCTGGACATCTCCATGTGCCTGGAGAGACACCTCTCTCTCTCCACATCTCATTGGCTCAGCAGTCCCATGGATTTGCAAATATGCCTTTCCATTCCTTTCTTCTTTCAGCAAGGAACTGTGCTTGCAGCACAGCTGCTCTTTGTGAAGGAGCTTCATTTGTGCAGCTTCTTCTTCCCTTTTGAAGGACTGAGGTCACAAAGTAGCAGTGATTTCTTGGGGTCATATAGATCAGCTCCTGCAGCAGCCATCAGAGGATAGATGTGTTTTGCCCACGTAGCCTTGTTGGGGGAGTGTTGTGGTGTCACTGTCAGGACTCTTGATGATGCCAGCCATTTGGTATGTTCTACAATTTTAGCTCTCCGGAAATGAAGCACCTAGTCTAAGCTTATTATCTAATTCTAGTCTAAGCTCATGATCTAATTCTAGTTATTGAATAAACAGACACCTCTAGAAAACAAATCATCAAACCCAATTTAGACACTAGTTTTGGAATGAGTCAGGTTTCCTGGTAAAAGTGTCTGCTTCTTTTCATGGGCTATGACATTCTTAGACAGCATGCCAAAGTCTGAATTGCCAAAATTAGGTGAGTTGAACCTACTTCTCTCTTTCCCCCCTCAGAAGCCATGGAAGCCCATGGAGATAAATTATTTTGCTATCTGTTTTCCTTTATTTACATTTATGAAGACTAATGGTCACTTGCTTTCAGACCTTGGGATTCAGTTTTGGTTTATGTTTATTAAAATAGCACGATGTCCAGCAACATTGCTATCACAGCTGAAGTAGGGACTACTTTAAAGGCTAGTAGTCATCAGTAATTGTGATATGTCTCTGTAAAACAATTCCCACTGAGGGAAGTCTGCTGAACAGGGTGCCAGCCACCATTTACAGAGCACTTTGGCAGCTGAAGAAGCTATAAAAATGATACATAGAAGCAGCAGAACATCTACAGTAGTTCCAATCTGTTTACTGCTGCTGTGGTGTTATTTCTTTCACAGCTTTAGGCAAACTCATCAAAATGGTGAGAAATAAACAAAGAATAGGCACTTTTGTAGTGATGCATAGAGTGAAATGCAAATTAATGTAATTATGGAAAATGGGGTGTATAAGGCTGTCTCTCAGCACAGCATGCCCCGTGAAGAACATGGAAGGGGTCAGGGAGTTTCCAGATGTGAGACACTGGGAATTCATAGAGTGGCCAGAAAGCACTACTGACTGCTGGGAAAATCGTAGAGACTTCTGTGCTGGATGCAGAGGCAACAGACAGATCATCCATCAGAAAACGATGTTCGGGAGAAGGTGTCAATTCAACCACTGATATCCTTTGGGATGAGATTGCATCAAGTTTCTCATAAACTTCATTGAGCCATCACTTGCCGGTGCTACATAC
>NW_008657744.1:0-344 GCF_000695815.1 Acanthisitta chloris | reverse complement strand
CTCCCCAAAACCAGCCAGTGGAGCTACACATGTTTCTACCAGCCAAGGAACCTGGTCCAGAAAGCTCCTAAGCTTGAAGTTTCTGCAAGTTCTATTGTGTAGGATGGAAATTGCTTGTTATGTTTTGGACTTCCAACCTGTCAATAGTCAATAAAGACAGAAAGGCTCTCTAAGACCTGTTCTTCCACTGTTTGACAGAATACCCATTGATGTCTCTGGGGACTCAACATGCCTATAGAGGAGATTTTGATCGGGAAAAACTTGATAGCACTTGATGTGTTTTTCCCCAAGACCAGCTGACTAAGTTTTGTTTGTCTGTGTTGGGTTTTTTTTTTGGGGGTGGG
>NW_008657743.1:0-4440 GCF_000695815.1 Acanthisitta chloris | reverse complement strand
CCTCTGTCATAGAGATGTCCTTCAGGACTCTTCTTTCAATTCTGGGCACTGTAGCCATCCCAAAGGAACCTCCTCAAGAAATACTCTGATCCACTCATACTGATTTCTCTGTGATGTCTGTCTTTGCCATAGTGCTTGAAAAGTACATCACAGAATGAGCTACATCCCTCAATCATCAAGCAATTAGTAGAAAAATAATCTGTAGTATTTGGGAAATTGCATAACCCTTTAGCGCTACCAAAGTGGGGAGGGAGAGCAACACTCCGATTTCTTACTATGCATCATGGATTTCATTTTCTTGAAACTCTGCAATGCCACCAAAGTGGGGAGGGAGAGCAACACTCCAATTTCTTACTGTGCATCATGGATTTAATTTTCTTGAAACTCTGCAATGCCGCTGTATTTCTTAGTAAGACTTTTGCAAACCCATGGCTTACCTTTTTCTTCATAGTGCCTAGAGTTCTGAAAGATTTAGCACCTCATGTTACCTTAGTCTTTTACATAAGGTTATTTTAATGCGTGATGGCATAACTGAGATGATCACTTAAAAGATCACTAAACAATTAGTTCAACTAGGCAGGAATTTAGAAAGGAAATAAGCCCAACAGTCTGCCAATCTAAGTCTTCACCACTGAAAAAATCTTTGGAAAATTTGGGTTGGGTTCAAAGTTTGATTTACTTGCAGACTGGTTTCTCTCAATAAAAACAAGAAAGTTCTTCTCCTCCTTAGAAAAAAAAGTCTCATTATTAAATTGACTAACAAAACAGTGAAGCAGACTGCAGTCACCAGAACCTACCAATATTCTACAGGATTTGGCCAGTGGAGCTTTATCATGCTGGATGTAACAGCTGATGCTAGCAAGTTAAAGATACCTGTTCTCCTGCAGATGTAGAGCATTCCAGTTCCATTCCTGATGAAGTTGGCTAGTTTCATTGGGAGCAGAAATGGGTCCTTTCCTAGTGGGATATGCCCCATGGTCTCTTCTAAGTTGGACTTTAACCCATGGACTGCAGCAGGTAAATATAACAACCAAAAAAACTATTTACATTAGTAAGTGGTCAGAACATGCTGTCTCCCAGGTGTCAGGTGCAGGACTAGACAGCAGCAGTGAGAACCTGTGGGAAGTGCAGTGTGGGAGTTATATCCAGCTGGCAGCCAGTCACAAGTGGTGCTCCCCAGGGCTCAGGGTTAGGCTCAGTTCTGTTCAATATCTTTGTTGACAGTCTGGTTGAGGGGATCAAGTGCCTCCTCAGTCAGTTTGTGGATGACACCTAGTTGGGCTGGAGTGCTGCTCTGCTGGAGGGTAGGAAGGCTTTGCAGAGAGATCTGGACAGGCTCAATCCATAGGCCAAGGTCAACAGTATGAGGGTCAAGAAGGTAAAGTGTCAGGCCCTACAGTTTGGTCACAACAGCTCCCTGCAGTGCTACAGGCTTGGGGCAGAGTGGCTTGAAAGCTTTCTGGAGGAGAAGAACCTGGGGGTGCTGATTGACAGCCAGATGAACATGAGCCAGCATGGCCAAGAAGTCAATGACATCCTGGCATGTAGCAGAAATAGTGTGGCCAGCAGGACCAAGGTAGTGGTCATCTCACTGTATTCAACACTGGTGAGGCTGCACCTTGAGTACTGTATCCAGTTTTGGGCCCCTTGAAGGACACTGAGGTGCTGGAACAAGACCAGAGAGCAACAAAACTGCTGAAGGTCTGGAGCACAAGTCTTATGAGAAATGGCTGAGTTGGGAGTGTTTAACCTGGAAAAAAGGATGCTCAGGGGAAACCTTATTGCTCTCTGCAACTACCTGAAAGGAGGTAGTAGTGAGGTGAGTTGTGGTCAGTTCTCAGAAGTAACAAGTGATAGGACAGGAAGAAATGGCCTTCAATTGTGCCAGGGGAGGTTTAGATTGGATATTAGTGAAAATTTATGCACTGAAAGAGTGGTGAAACAGGCTGTATGGGGAAGTGGTCGAGTCCCCATCCTTGGAGGTATTTGAAAGATGTAGATGTGACACTCTGGGACATGTTTTAGTGGTGGTGGACTTGGCAGTGTTAGGTTAACAGCTGGACTAGATGATCTTAGGGTTTTTTTTCAACTTAAATGATTCTATAATTCTATAAAGTGATTTTGGGGTATCACAGGCTAGGTAGAACTACCTAGTTTAACATCATTAATTTTTATATATAAATGTAGATCTTGCATTAATTTCTTTTAGGGTACATTGTGACATGCTCCATTTAGCACCATGTCACACAATTTCAGCTAGTTAAATATCGTTTCTGATATATAAGGAATCTATGTTATACATTAGCCTTATTACTGCAATTATTTTTCCTTACAAAGCCTCTAAGAATCCTTAATGATTTTAGTGATTTAAAACCCCAGTTCTACAAAACAGAGAGCATCTGGCTGTCATTGCTGCAGATTCATTACAAAGAATGCAGTTACTATCAGCTGCGTTTTTGAGAAATGGGTTGGTAATATCATAAAACTTACATAACACAGTTTTATCTTTCTGGTGGAGATTTATAAGGCCAAAAGGACCTCATGAAGGCATCACCCTTTATGCCTATCATGAATTGCATGAATAAAGTATAAGAAGAACTAATTTAGATGCTTAAACTAAAGCCAGTATAAGCTTGGCATAGCTGAGGAAAGACAGAAAAAAACCCAAGGTGACTATAAATCATAGTTGTTGTTCTTCAGTCTCCAGTGCAATTTAGAAAAGTTTGGGGGTCCTTAAATTATGCTTAGCTGTACAGCCCTATGGGATAAGTCCTACATCTGAAAAGTGCCATGGTAGAAAAATGTTATGACTCTTCTCTCCAGGAACAAATCAGGAGGAGACAAGACTCTTAGCCCCATGAGGACTCACCTTGGGGAAAGAAGTTAACGAGGTAAGCTCTGCATTATGTGTGTTTGTGTGCGTGTTCATAGTATGCAATAGCACATTCATTAAGCAATCAACTACATCTCACCCAGAATCTATTGGGGTTATTCACAGAACTGCTGTCATTATTTTCCAATTACACTTTTCTCATCCCATGCAGGGGAGAAGGAGGGATGGAACCAGCACATCATAAATGTCAGGTAGGGATGCAGCCTGTTGTCAGAGGAAAACTGAAATCCATATGTACAGAGATATAATTAGAAAGATTGCTATTTAAATATGGCCAACACTCTGAGTCAAGGTCAACAGTGCCACTGTTGGCTGTAGCTGATTTTTACTGTGCACAGTGGGTCCAGACTTACTATTTTGGTTTTATAAAGTTGTCACATACGTTTCATTGTTGTTCTTGTATTTGCAGTGGGAAAACTTAATCCATAGAGTTTTGGTGGTTTGGTGTTTTTTATTAATGCAGAGTATTATACAACACAACAGAAGAAAATATTTCATATAGCTTCAAAAGGGACTAACTCTTCTTTCATTTCATTTCATTTCTTTTCATTTCATTTCATTTCATTTCATTGTCATAAAGCTTAAAAAGTCACCTTGCAGGTTCCATATGGAGAAACAAAAATATAATTATGTTGTAATGTTCAGTTAGAAAATTCCAGAGAACCTCTTGGAAGAGCTGCATGTAACCCAGCAGTTGTGAGCTGAGGATCTCGGAGCCACCACAGTAATCCACACACTATTTTTAAAATCTGCTTGAAAGTCAAATAGGAATGGCATCAATCTAACTGTCTGGAAGACAGTGCAGACTAGGGAGTGTTTGCTGCTAAAAACTTGAGGCACTCCTTAGACAAGATTGGGCAGAACAATTTTTTCTTTCAAAGCTTGGCATCTGTTTCAGTTCAGGGAGTCTCATTGTTTGAAGATTTAAAGGTGATCTAGATGTTCAGCTATACTGTGAGTATTTAAGTGGGCAGAAAGTTGAGAGGAGGAAGATACAAAGAAAGCACTGCTGTTAGTGCTGCCAGGTGTAGAAACACCTCCCTGCATCCACATTCATCTATCACAGTGAGGGATAACTGATTTCTCTGAGAAGGTTTTGAACAGCAACTTCTTGGGTAAACTAAGCAAACTATACCTATGTGTAAATATATATAGGTATAGAGAGGGAGATATATACACACTCTCTAATGCCCATTGATCATTGTATGTTTGAACTTGTTTCTCTCCAGAATGTATCACATACCATGTATTATAGAAGCTGTCATAACACCTAGGTACAGATCATGCAAACTGTGAATTTCAAGTTCTTTATAGAATTCCTGTTGTAAACATACATTTTTTCACCCTGAAAAATCTTGTTAATAGAAATGTTGAGAAAGAAGTAATAAGTATTTGATCTGTCACATTTCATCTTTGTTCATCTCTTTTACTGGTTTTATGTTTAGCTCTGCCTTTACTACAGGGCTCAGCTCTTTCATAGAATCATAGAATCAACTGGGTTGATGATCTTGGAGGTCTTTTCAAAGTCCAACCCTACCATGGTTACT
>NW_008657742.1:0-732 GCF_000695815.1 Acanthisitta chloris | reverse complement strand
CAGAACCCAATTTGTGGCTTTGAGACCTAATCTAGGGGCAACTCTTGGTGGCCAACACCCAACCCTTGGTGGTCAGCACCCAACTCTTGGTGGCCAACACCCAACCCTTGGTGGTCAGCACCCAACTCTTGGTGGCCAACACCCAACCCTTGGTGGTCAGCACCCAACTCTTGGTGGCCAACACCCAACCCTTGGTGGTCAGCACCCAACTCTTGGTGGCCAACACCCAACCCTTGGTGGTCAGCACCCAACTCTTGGTGGCCAACACCCAACCCTTGGTGGTCAGCACCCAACTCTTGGTGGCCAACACCCAACCCTTGGTGGTCAGCACCCAACTCTTGGTGGCCAACACCCAACCCTTGGTGGTCAGCACCCAACTCTTGGTGGCCAACACCCAACCCTTGGTGGTCAGCACCCAACTCTTGGTGGCCAACACCCAACCCTTGGTGGTCAGCACCCAACTCTTGGTGGCCAACACCCAACCCTTGGTGGTCAGCACCCAACTCTTGGTGGCCAACACCCAACCCTTGGTGGTCAGCACCCAACTCTTGGTGGCCAACACCCAACCCTTGGTGGTCAGCACCCAACTCTTGGTGGCCAACACCCAACCCTTGGTGGTCAGCACCCAACTCTTGGTGGTCAGCACCCAATGTGGCCATTCAACACCCAACCCTGGGTGCTCCACACCCAGCTCTGGGCTGCAGGACCCACACCCAGACAGTCGTCCCCCAT
>NW_008657741.1:0-6953 GCF_000695815.1 Acanthisitta chloris | reverse complement strand
CAGAGATCCAAGAGTTTGGTCTTAGTTAGTTCCCACTTTGACAGCTTGTAACATCAGAATTAAAGTGCATACGTGAGTGTACACAACAGAGGTCACTTGTCACATAAATGCTCTGTTGTACTCAGCTGTGGTGTAAGACACTAGAAGCTAAAGCATCTGTTCTCTGGCATGTAATTTACTTTTCAAAGTAAACCTCTTTTCTTTTACTATTGGTGTTCTGATTACTTCTTTCCTTTTTATTATGCCTCAGTAGTTCAACTAATAGCAGTAATAACTGCTGTTACATTTTTACATTCAGCATGGGAAATACTAGATTGTATGGGACAACACTTACATTTACATACTAGAGTCACTCAGAACAACCCTGTGCAAGCAAACTGTTCAAACCAGAGAAAAGAAAACTGAATCCCTGACAGCTTAAATCACACATTACATAGGAGTTTGAGTTAGAAACAGCAGGTAAGAGAAATAATTCCTTTAATTGCTATATTTTTATGAAAGTCAAACATGCTCTACTGTTAGATGCAATGTATCAAACATTAAATAGAGTTTAGTCAGTACCTGATCTTTAACGCAATAAGCTGCTTCAGAGGCTAGTCTCTAATTTATTTTATTTTATTGTTCTGTCTTATTTCACTGAACTATTGATTTCATTATATGATTTGTGTGACTATGAGATGAACACATTCTTCTGGATTTGCTGGCTGGCTAAGATTAGCAGTTCTATTTAACCAGATGCCAAAACTAATGCAAGTATTAAGACCATCACTGGCAAAAAAAAAAAAAAAAAAGAGAAAAAAGTCATTTACTTCCTAAGTTTAATCAAGACTGCTATAGATGCATAACTGTAAACAGAAAAATTGTGTGCCTTTAGGCATCTTCTATACCTGTTAAACTCATTTTCTTCCTTGGTCGGTTAGAGAATCCAGAAGAACTTGACAGGATATATACATTCCTCCTTAATTAAATGGCTGAGAGTCCATGCAATATCTTTGTGTTATCAGCTCAATAAGTAAAACAACTCCTATGTGTAGATCTGAAGTCATAGTGAAAAACTTGCTGACCACATAGTTATTGCAAAGGGTTGCCATTCATGTTTAATTGCTTTCCTGGTCTATTACATCTCATATTTTATTATATATGTATTATTAGTATTTTTTCAGAATTCTTTCTTTTTGAAAAGCAATTTACAAAACAGCTGTATTTTGCTGCTGATAGAAATGTCTCCAGAAATCATGCTTCTCATTAGAATTAGAGAGTCTAGCAGTCTCTGTCACGAACCTATTTCATTGACTAGAAAAAGTTTAGTTTCTCAAACTTGTGATGATTTATTGAAGAAGTACAATTTAATGGAGGAGAAGTACAATTTGCAACTCTTTGCAATTAAATGATTCCTGAACATCCTAACATGTCCTCAATCTTTGTGATCCATGAAGAAATATCACTAAAAAAATACCATGCTGAAGGTAATACAAAACCTTCCTCTCTCTGTTTAGCTTCATGACTATGGTAGTAGTCATTCAGGGCATACAACCAACAAAGTATTACAATAGCAACACACTGTATGGAACTCATACCTTATTGTCCACCACTTTAGGGTCTTATAAAGCTAATGCAAGCTGAAAGCTCATCAGAAGAAAAGCTAGATTTTCTCATGCCTATGAAAAACAGCCAGTATATTGTCAGTACCAATAGCAAAGAGTACTGTGGAACTTGGTTTAATTATTTATTTTTTTTTAATTTGACTTGTTTTGTCATCTGTATCCTGTTAGTCTCTTTTTCCTTGAGCAACTTGCTCACTGTGGGTTATTCCTTTGTTGTCATTTGCTGTTGCATTCCCAAATGGAACTGAACTTAGAAAGCATACACATGGTTAAGTCCTAATTTACTTTATGCATTGTTTCCCTCATCTTCTTTGCCTCCCTCTCCTCAAATAGGTAGTCAAATAGCAAGTTTTTAGTAAGTTTCAGCTAAAATTTATTACGTTTTTGGGTTACTGCTAGAATGCATTCAACTAACACATGTGACCAGTTGTCTGAAAATTTGAGGTCAAAAGATCAAAAGCAAAAGTTACACTTGGATTTTTATCACAGACTCCTGACTTAGGGAAGCAGAAATACAGCAAAAATTTTTGTAAATGTGATAGCTAAGCAATAAATTTTTATAGTTTGAAGCTTTCCTAAATTGGCATATGTTACAGCAAAACAAAATTACTTATTTCTTATAATTTGTCACCTGGTTTAGAAATTTCTCAAGTATAGGGGAACAATATTTATATTTGTAACAATTATGCACAGTCAGAATGTACTGTAAACATATCCATCTTCCTCTTTTATCTCATTTTCTGGCATGAATTTAAATCTCTACCCTATTCCTTAGTAGACCAAGAATTTAGATAGAGTTTGATACAGAAAGTATTTTTGCATACACCATCTCTGACATATAGAGCTCCTAGATAAGAGGCTGCTTTGCGGACTATATCTTTAATGTTTTATTCTTCTTGCATTCCAGTGACACTTCAAATAAATTTTTGCCCTTTTTTAATCAGTATTATGACCTAGAGGAGGTAAGCCTTTCCTACTAGAACAAGCCTCTCCGGAATGAGACTCTTGGCCTTTGCAGTTTATTCACACAACCACTGGATGCCACTGCTAGCAATGACATTTTATATATGTACACATTTAAATGTTTTCTATTTCCTGACCAGCTTTTGTCTTCTTGACCAGTAAGTGACAAATAAGATCCATCTACCTTGGACTTCCAGAGAGAAGACTTTTGCCACTGTGGGAGTCTTGATGACAGAGTTCCTTGGCAGGCAGTCCTGAAGGGCAAGTGAGTCCAGGAAGGCTGGACATTCTTTAAGGAAATCCTAAAGGTGCAGGGGCAGGACACTCCTATGTGCCTAAAGATGAGTCATCAGGGAAGATCAGCCTAGTTGAACAGAGACCTTTGACTAAATTCAGGAAAAGTAGGAGGGTTTATAACTTTTGGAAGAAGGGGCAGGCAACTGAGGAGTACTACAAGGATGTTCTGAGGTTATTCATGGAGAAAATCAGAATGGACAGAGCCCACCTAGAACTTAATTTGGCTATTGCCATCAGCATAGTTTATGAAAGGCAGGTCCTTCTTGACTAACCTGATCTCCTTCTATGACAAGGTGACCCACCTAGTGGGTGAAGGAAAGACAGTAGATGTTGTCTGCTTGGACTTCAGTAAAACCTTTGACACTTTTTCCTACAGAATTATCCTGGGGAAACTGCTCAAGGCTTGGATGGGTGTACTGTTGGCTGGATAAAAACTGTCTGGATAACCAAGCCCAAAGGGTGGTGGGGAATGAAGTTGAATCCAGAGGGCAGATAGTCACAAGTGGTGTTTCCTGGGCTCAGTACTGGGGCCAGCCCTGTTCAGTATCTTTATCAATTATGTGGACCAGTGGATCAGGTGCACTGTCAGTGAGTTTGCAGATGACACCAAGCTGGGCAGGAATGTTGCTCTGCTGGAGTATAGAAAGGGTCTGCAGAGGAATCTGAACAGGCTGGATCAATAAGTCATGGCCAATTGTATGAGGTTCAACAAGGCAAGGTGATAGGTCCTACATTTGGGTCACAACAACTCCACGTAATGCCATATGCTTAGGAAAAAGTGTCTCAGTGGAAAAGGACCAGGGGTTTAGACCACAGATCTTATGAGGAGTGGCTGAGGAAGCTGGCATTGTTTATCCTGGAGAAAAGGAGGCTCAGGGAAGACCCTATCACTCTCTAGAATTACCTGAAAGGAGATTGTAGATGGGTGGGGATGGGTCTCTTTTCCCAGACAAGAAGTGACAAGATACGAGGAAAGAGCCTTAAATTGCACCAAGGAGGTTTGGATTGGGTACTAGGAAAAACCCCTTCACTGAAAGAGTTGTCAAGCACTAGAACAGGATGCCCAGGGAAGTGATGGGGTCAGCATTCCTGGTGGTATTTAAAAGATCTCTAGATGGGGCCCTTAGGGACACTGTTCTGTAGTGGATTTGGTAGTGCTGGGTTAACGGTTGGACTCAATGATCTTGAAGGTCCTTTTCAGCATAAATGATTGTATGATTCTATGATTTTATGACTTATTTTCTATCATATTTCCAAACCCAGTGCTGTTGCTATCTTTATTTTCTTTGTCTTCTAGACTCCTCACTATGTACTTGATTCTGTTTAATAAAAACGGACACTCTTGCATGTCCATTATCTCTGAATTCCGGTCTTCAGTGTATGAATTGTTATCCTTAGGGACCGCAGCTCATGTGTGAAGAAATTATTCCAAAAAATCTTACTGAGACACACATATCTTTCCATTCTTTAAACTTCAAAAACATACTATACTCTCTGCTTTTTTTTATTTAGATGTTTCAGAAATTCAGTTACATTTTGGCAGCTAAATATGTTTCTGTCATCAAGATATTTCTCTATATGGAAATAAATAACACTCACTCATGTTTTCATATCAGAGTAGACTGATTACCAAAATTACATTGTTTTATTACAGCATAAATGCCTTCTCTAGAGCAAGACTGAATACATTTACTGAATAGATTTCACTAGTTAACATCTGATCAAATGATCAACAATGCGCTAACAAAACTACCCACAATTGCTTATGGAGTAATCAACATGCATAAATTCCCTCAAAATTACTGTACAAATCATATGAAGTTACAGCCTTGTTAGCAAACACTGCTTTGGCCTGTAAATGATTTTGTTCTCTTCTTGGAAGTAGACTACAGCTGTAGCACCATTTATATCACTGTGAGTTCTGAATAAAACAGGAAAGAAATCTCATCTTAGATGTACAATTATGTCAACAGAGCCCACAAAATAAATGTTCTACTTAGATTGACCATGGAAAAATATTTGTTCAGAATAAAAAAGCTTTGAAAATTAAGTTGTAATATCTAACTGCTCTTAAGCGAAAGATACAATGCTGATTATGGATAAAGGAGTAAGATGCCTTCACTAACAATAATCTAGGCTCTGTCAGATTAAAAAAAAATCTTCCATTCCTACATTTCAAGAGGAAATTATCACAGGGAAGAGAATCCAGTGGGTTTTTCCCCCCTTATTTACTTTCCTATGTAAAAACTTTTAGGGTAGAAATTGTAGAACTTTACTAAGTACCAGAAGTGAGTAGGTACTAAGTAAAATAACAAGAGCTAGTAAGAATATGTCATGGTATCTTGCATATGTCACAATTTCTAGGTCAAACTATTTCAGAGAACCAAGGTCAAAACTCTTACATATGTAGCTATAATTCTTCACATAAACTAAAAATAGAAATATGGGAAGATGCAAGTGTATAAGTTTCTATATTAATTTATCTGAAGATTTAAGAGCATTCATTTTTACTACTAATGAGTGTTTGTCAAATATAAGGTGCTCAAGGGCTAGAAAGTGAATCAAACCCCTCTAAGCACATTCTCCAGTTCACAGAAACACTGGTGAAAAACCTTTTGCTTCTTAAATTAGGTTTTCAGGGAAAAGTTTAAGGTCTGACACAGGATAATCAGAATTTCACCAGAGAGATACAAGGGATGGTGTAGAAACTACAGAAAAGCAGCAAAAGTGTTTGCTATACTGTACCACACCTTTATAGATAATTAGACTGTCAACCATGTCCCTTTCATAAGTTTTATATTTAGTACTACCATTTAAAATTACAGGAAAAATATTTTCTATTGTGTTATAGTCTTACAGATTTATATATTTTACTTAACTTGGAAAGTTTAGTACAAATTTTATATAGCCCTCTTTCACAGCTTGAATGCTGGTGCTGAAAGATAAAAATATTTGCTTAGTTTTACAGAGGTATAATCAATAAGCTTATTGACTTTTTTTTCTTAAAAAAATTACTTTTTAAAAAATCTGTTATTCAGATGTGAATGTTTGGTTGATCTTTTCCTATACAGAGCTATTAATACAAACTATATTTATTTGAGCATTTATTCATGTTTCACTCCTTAAAGAATTTCTTCCCTTCATGTCAGCCCCAGTTAGTTTTTTCAGATGACTGAACACCTGTTATTTGACAGCACAGACCTTACTTGGAAACAGAACACAGGACAAACCAAACCCCAAACTTGTAGGGATTTAAAAAAGTATTTTTAATTTTTCTTTAGGCTTACTTGGAAACAGAACACAGGACAAAAAAACCCCAAACCTATAGGGATTTAAAAAAGTATTTTAAATTTTTCTTTAGATTCATTAGATATCTATACTAAATATATTTACCCTCTCCCTTTCTAGGCCTACATGCCTATTCTTCAAGGAGTCTCACAGTGGCATTTTTGGATCTCCAGTTACCTTTTCTCATAGCAAAAGGCAATACAGTGTCCCTTCAAAAACATGTTCATATAATTTAACTAGGTCTCTTATATCCATTTGATGAACTCATGAAATATTTGCTGATGGAAGGTGTCTTTTATAATTTGGGGTTTTTTTCTTCACATTTGGTAGAAAGCTAAACACATTTATCTGTGTTTAGCTCTCAAAAACTCATACATGCCTGACCTCCTATAAATGACAACACATTCTCAAAATGTGGCTAGAGTAAGTCAATCACATTTGAGAAACCAACATAGAGGATAATAGCAGTAAGACAGATTTTTTCTTCAGATATATTTAGCTTTCTGTGTGTTACACAGACTTTTTAGCAATGATGTCACTTTTTATTCTTAGCTATTTGAAAGTGGCCTCATTTTCTAGTTGTACAACTAAACCCCAAATAGAATAGTTCTATTCTTAGTAACTTTAATTATAGAATATGGTGTCATTTAAATTTAGCCACTTTCTTTCCACTAATTTAAAACAACCTTCCTAACTTCTATTTCTTCGATTGATAGATTTTGCTTAATTTCTGTAAAAGGGGAATACATGCTCAGAAAATGGTACACTTACATCATTATCTTTTGTCATTTTTTGATTTTA
>NW_008657740.1:0-15943 GCF_000695815.1 Acanthisitta chloris | reverse complement strand
CAGTGCCGCCCGCGGCCAGGTCAGTGCTGCCCACGGCCCTGGAGCTGTGGTGAGCGTGAACTGCAGCACCTCCTGTCCTGTCCAGTCTTGCCTTTCTGATGAAATCTTTCAGCTGATGAAATCTCTCCATTCATGGGCACAACAGTTGTTGGATAGATAAGAGCTCGGGGTGGTGCAGGTGCTGTTCCTGCTTTAGCAGCTGTATGTTTATTCATAGGGCTCCTTATATAACTTCAGCAGTCATTTCAATAAAAAAAGTAGTGTTCTGACAACAATTTTAGTCCAATTGTTAATGAAGGGTTTGTGCTATTTTTGAGACTACTCACGTTCCTTCTGCAATGGGTGGTCTGCACAGGAGTAAGGCATGGGATCCTCATCCACTTCTGCTTTGTAGGCTGCACAGACACCTGACTAGTCACCGCTTGGAGCTGGCAGAGAGTAGAAGGCAGTTCTGGAGTGCAAATCTGCTTTCAGTGTAGGTGTGTGGACTGGGAGAGGCTCTTTGGGTAGCACCTGCATACAGGAGAATTCCCCAGGCAGGTCTAGGCGTGAGTGGGGCTGACATCCAAACTCTTCCCACCTCGGTTCAGATTCCAGAGCACTGACAGCCCTGGGCAGGCTGCTGTAGGTTAGTGTTTGAAGCTGTGCAGATGACAGGACAGCAACCTGAATATCCCACGGGCAGGAGTACCCTGTCTGATGCTCTGCACTGCCCTCTCTACACAGACAGAAGGGAAGCCAAACCTCTCACACTGAAATTTAAATAAATAATTATTCTGCTGTTTGTATAGATTTATAAGTACTATTACTCATGTAGCTGGTGATGAGCTAACTTAAAGAGAAATCAAGACAATCTGAAGTATAAATTTTTCTCACAGAATGGTTTCGTTTGGAAGAACCTTAAAGACCACCCGGTTCCAACCCCATGGGCAGGGACACTTTCCACTAGCCCAGGTTGCCCAGAATAGTAGGATGACTAGTTGAAAATCACTGAGTGGTTACTTTTTTATAAAGTCTTAATTATTTTAATGGGATCATAGTATCTCTATATAGAAACCATGGTCATAAAATAGAGGGGAACATTAGGAGGTGTAAAGAGGTGAATCTTTCTGTGTGTGGTTCCTGGGAGCAGCCAGGGCACAGCCCCCGTTTTCCTGCACCCCTGGGTGCAGGAGCCCTGTACATCCAGCCAGCTGCTCCTCTCTGAGCCTGCTGCAGCGCCCCAGGCCGGGGGGGCCGGGGGAGCTCCCTGCCACACCGGGGCTGCCTGCTCGCGCTGCCCTCGTGTGCTCTGCCTGGCTGAGAGTCTCGGTGAGGAACGTGCCCCTTAAAGCTCCGACTCTGCCGGCTCTGCTGTCCTTCCAGCAGTCACAGGCCGCTGGGGCTGCAGCTCTGGGCTCTGCTCGGGCTGCAGGAGGACGTTGTTCACACGGTTCCTCTGTGCAAGCTGTGCCACGGTCTGTGGAAGTCTTGCAGCCTGCTTGTGTGCAGGTGACTGCCATTGCCCTTCTAAGAAGGGAAAGAAAAGTGTTTTGCAAAAGCACTTGCTATGACTGGAAGGTAAAAACCAGCTCTCCTTGGTGAGATGTTATAGTGTGTGCTTTCTCTTTATTCTCATCTATAACATCTTGGTGCTTTAACAAGGGCAATAAACACCACTCTCCACAGCGTATCAATCAGCTACAGAGATGCTCTCCAGCTGATTCTGAGTCTCTTCTGACCCTCACAATTGGATCATGATTCTCAAGTAATGCTTAAAACCCACTAAATTACTTTTGCTTCCAGAGACACGGAAACAGGAAGGGATAGCAATGCTCTGGCCTCGCTGCATTGGTAGCATATTAGGCATGTGTGATACTGTCCCTTCACCCTCCCTGGTCTTCCCAGCATGGCAGAAGGGGAAACTACTCACCAGACCATTAGCAGGGAAGTGTGTTAAACATCTGAACACCTTTCTGGCCTGCAAAAATAAGAATGAATTAATGTTTTTTTAAAAGCTTTCAGTAACTTAATTGTACAAAAAATTCCTTAATTTTTCTGCTTTGAAATTTGCTCTAAGCAGCACCTTTTTTCCTTTCCAAATCTTCTGCTAGGCAATTGGGGCACATTCTCCTCAGATGCTTATGAACTGATTATTTTCAGTTGGCATGTGGGTGTGTTTGTCCTTACCTCCTGTCATGAACCAGCACAAAGTCTACTTTTCATATGTTAATTAAAGCCTCTTTGACAGCACTTTCAGCACGTTTCTACTGTTCTGTTTAGACTTGCCCTTGTTCTGCAGAAGTCATAAACCATGCTACCTGCTGCCTTATCCCAAATGGCTTTTCTTCTCCTCCCTAATCCTGCTGGGAGGTGGGATGGGGAGAATTCTAGAATTTCTAAGTTCTGCCTGGGTGCTGAAGTTTATTCCTGTAAGTTGGCTATGCACCCTTCTTTTTGGCAAACTGCTGCATGTGGTGCTATTTCTATCTAGAAATTTTATTGACCCTGAAGGCACAGCACCACAAAACCATCAAGAAAATGAGGCCCAGATAAAATGGATACAGTGGATGTGCTTCCCATACCTAAACCCCACATTACTGATAATCTAAGTGCCTTTCCTCTTGGTGTTTGTTTACAGGATCGCAGTGTCAGGAATTGGCTGTTATTTCATGTTTTTATCCTGGTTTGATTTTAATTCAGTCACTAAGAATAGTTCCTGTATGCTGGAATTATTTGCAATGGTTCAGGAATGTGTAGATCTTACTTATTTATATAGAGCAGCATTTTTTTAATGTGTGAAAGTATTTTATTAATTGTATTTCTCCATTCTGCTTGTATTCAGACTTCCTTTGGTTTGGCATTAGGGTGGTCAGTGTGGGTTGTCACCTTGGAAAGAAACTTTGTCTAACACAGGCTGAGATTCAGATCTCAAGTTATTTGTCCCCAGAATGTCATGGAATGCATAAAGCCTTGTCTAAAGGATGAAATACTTGAGAAGAGATGTGTGTTGTAATCCTGCCTTACTAACAGTGCAAAGCAGCTGCAGCTCTATTCATTTTAGCATTTATCATGTCAGTTTGAGTTGTCTGAATTCTCATTTTCTGGATGCAGCTTCTGAAAGGCAAAGTCCACTTGGTTTACAAATTCCTGGATGTGTACATTTCCAAGAATTCTCCAGATCCATCAGCATGATGGATGATTTTCTCAGGGTCCCAGTGACGCATGAGCAGCCCAACTTTGTGCCTTAGAGTACTTTAAAGCTCTGTAATCTGTCACCACTGAAAGCTCTGGGATCAGACCACATGCTTTACCTTTACCTTGCCAGAAAAGGCTTAACAGAGTTCCACACTGTCCTGTGTTCAGGCGTAAGAAAACTCGACAGAGCGAACAGGACAGCAGGGAAAACAATGCAACTCTTTGCAGTGGAAATTTATTTTTTCTTCTTTTGTAACAGATGTTTTTGTTTTCCATCAGTGACATGTTGAAAAGAAGAACTAATGGCACTGACTGTACAAGCCCCGTCACAAGCAATCCTGGCTCAAAGAAGGATGCTCACTTCTGTGCAGTCTGCAGTGACTATGCTTCAGGATACCACTACGGGGTCTGGTCCTGCGAAGGCTGCAAGGCATTCTTTAAGAGAAGCATTCAAGGTAGGACAGTCAGCTCAGTCCTTTGCTCAGATAAGTTGTTTCCTATGACCAGGGGCTGCAGCGGCTGGTCTAGTAGTGAGTTACTCTCAAGTCCTGGTGTATGTGCTGTGGGCTGGAAATAGGGCAGCACAGGACTCGACTATGGTGTCTTTTGGCTCTGATGTTACCCAGATCTGGAAACATTCGAGTGAGCAACCGATTTCTTTGGGGAGGTGTTGGAACACCCAGCACAGGGAGCCCTGCAGCAAGGGCCTGGGTGAGACCACAGCAGACCTGGGAATCCGATGGCAGTTTGTGTCCCAGCGCAGACACAGTAATTGTGAATTTGTTATCACAGATACAGGTAGTGTAGGCAATTATCTCCAGACTTGGCTTGCCAGGAGCTATTCTTGACAAGGGTATATTTCCTGGAGCTGTTGAGTCACAGCATATAATATCTACGCACGATGTAGGATACGAAAATATGTGTAGCACATATTAGGCACTAACCTGATTGTTGTTAACACTCAGCCCTCCACACCCCAGAGCCTCCACTGCAGCCTCTCTTACTCCACCAGATCTCTCTGTCTAAGACTTCCACTTGCATGTGTAAATTCTTAACTATTTGCTCTTTAGTCAGGTTTGCTGAGTGGCTGCAGTGTGATGTGAATGTAGGACTCCTGGTGTGCTACCTCAGCCAGTGGAATTAGGAACAATATTGCAGCTTTGGAGCATTTTGTTTCTTTAATCTTCGTCTAGTTATCATGTTCTTTGGCCTCATCTAGGGCCTCTTGGTGGAAACTTAATTGGATTGACATTGGATACTACCTGTGGATACCAATGCAGAAAATCCTGTCACTTTTTGGTCTCTTGATGTTCTCCTTCCTCTTCTGCCCACAAAGCCTTTAGCAATCTGCAGATATTTCCTTTAGGCTCAATATGACAGAGCTGGTGCCACCATGGAAATCAAACTGAATTCAAAACGTGGTTTGCCTTTTCAATTTATTGTGCAAGTTCTGCACAGGTGAATAACAGGTGAATTTCTATAAACTGGTGCAAGTTGTTTTATTTCTAAAATAATTGAAGAGAACTTTGTTTCCAGTTTGCACAAATGGAAGCTGAATTTGATCTCAAAGTGTTTTCTGTCAGGTAAATGATTTGCCTGCTCTGTGTTGCTCACATGTGCTTGGGCCACCACCAAGTTCTCCACTGTGGCCCTGTGTGCACCTCAGTGCACCCTGTGAGGTAACCATGCGTGTAATTCAGACAGAAGAAACCCAGTTATGGGTGCAAGACATTACTAAGCTCTCAGCTGCAGCTTTGTTATGTTGTGTTAGAATAAAAACCTTCTGGGCCTGCCATAGACCAAAATGTCAGCCTAAAGTCTAATTAAAACTGCATGGTGTGACTGAGCAACTGTGTGTGGTCTCCTCAATTATCAGAGTTTGAGGTATAGTCTGTCCCACATCACTGAACATCTGCCTGCAAGCTAAATTATCCCAAGGCCACAAGATTTTTAAGCCACTTTATAGTCTTGTGTGCTGGGGTTGTAGAGCACAGAGAGCTTCCTCCTCCTTCCGCCATGTGGTGTGAAGAGTGATAAATAGTAATTTATTTCTCAGTTGTATCTGCCAGTAGGAAATGCACAAATTGTAACCTGATCTCTTCTCTTTACAATTGTGGGTTCAAACATTCAAGGTTAAAATAATTTTAATTTTGCAAGGAAATATTCACAATGGTTCAGTTAAATAACTACTCCTGGGGAGATGAACTCTTGGACTTGCATCAAGTGAAAAAAGCCTCTAGTAGCTGTGTCTTTGCCTGATCTATTCCTAAAGTTTGAAAAAAATAGCTTAAAAACCAACCTGAGTGAAAAGACATTAAGAAATGTAAATGGGTGAATATTTTTTGCATCCTTTGGTAACTGCTGCAGGAGTTTGTCAGGAGATGAGGTGACTATTTACACCAGGACCATACCCAAGTCTAGTTTAGAGTAATCAACCTTTGGACCAGATTACTGATTAATGGAATACAATAATGTAAAGGGGTTTGGATGGGATAAGGTGAGATGGGAGAGGAGAACAAAAGAGGCTGCAGTGGAAGCTGATGAAAACAAGAGAAACACTTGTCCAGAATATCTAAAAGCTATACCTTCTCCTTGTGCTTTTCTCTGTGCTTACAGTGTGCATTATTTTGTACCAGGCTTCTTTCTTCTTCAGCTCCGGTCCAGGGTCAGTCCTCCAAAGGGTTTTTCATTCCCGGAACTCACCATGTCAGAGTTCAGTAAACAGAGCTGTAGCTCACTGTGTGCACTGCTCTTTTCAGCTCTGCTGAGAGAAAAATGTTAGGATCTGGTATCCGTGTGTAGTGGAGTGGATGCTCCACTGTCCAACACCAGCTGGCGTCAGGAGGTGCCTGGTTGTCCAACAGCCATCGCTATAAACCTGGGCTATGTTGTCTGGTTGATTTTGAGGCCACAGGCTGATGTTTCTAACATAGGATAAATATGCATTTTTTTATCAATTAAATTAATGGAGCTTAGACATATGTGTAGGAAAAGTTGGGGTGTTTAAAACCAAGAACATTCCTGATTTGGGAAATGACCGAGAGAGGTGGTTGGGACCGTTAATTCTCTCTCCTTGCCCTGCTGCAGGACACAATGATTACATCTGCCCAGCCACCAACCAATGCACCATAGACAAGAACCGGCGCAAGAGCTGCCAGGCCTGCCGGCTGCGCAAGTGCTACCAAGTGGGCATGATGAAGTGTGGTGAGTCCTGCCTGGCTCTGCTGTTTGCCTGGAGTTTGCTGGGGGTTTTTGCACTCCTTAGCCAATTCTGTATGCCTGTTTTTTCTTGAAATCCTAAAAAAGGATCAGCAGGCAATTAAAGCAAGCTTTGAGCAGGTTTTATAGGAAGGAATGTACCAATTCCTGAAGTGGAAGAAATATTTCCATTTTCAGAAGGAACCTGGTGGGAAGAGGCAAGGTGTAGGTGTATGTGAAAGCCACAGCACTTCTGCAGAGCTCTGGGAAGAGCAGGTTACTTGCATGCTGTGTTCTGTAGAATGGGAGCCCAAGACCTGCTGCTTCCTGAGCCTCAAGCCAAACTGAAATCCCTGCTAACAGGAGGCACACAAGCCTGTGCTGTGCTCTGCTGGCTGAATGGACTGCAGGAACAGCAGTGTCACATCAATGCAGTAGTTAATCTACCTGTGTTCTGCCTCTGACAGTGGCAAGAGTGGGTGCCTCGGGAGGAGTGGAAGGATGAGATCAGCACCTATGTAAAACTCCTGCGGACAGCTCTTGGCTTCCGAAAGTTAGCAGATGGAGACATTAATAGGATGACGACTTTTCCATTGTCCCTCTTTTAAAATCCCATAACATCTTAGCATCTACAACATCCCTCAGCAGCTTGACCACCCATCCTGTGAAGAAGCAGCTCTCTGTTTGCCAGGCTGTTTTGTGGGGCTTTGGTGGGGCAGTGAGGGGAAGGCACTGGGCAGGCTGTTCTTCTGAACAGGCTATGTTCAGATGATGCCCTGCAGCTCCTGCACCAACAGAAATAGTGAAGAGCTGCTGTTTGTCACTGCACCACTCAGCATTATCCAGCCTTTTCTCTTATTCCTATCGTGCACTTACAGTGATGTGGCTTCAGTGTAGTTAAGCATTTATAGATGATATTTTAAATGTTACTTTTAAGAAGAAAATAATTTGAAATACGTTTCAGTAGCTAATGTATGTTCGCAGTCAAGGTGTGCTATTTCTTATAGATTCCCCAGTGCAGGTGATAGAAAGAGGCTGGGAAAACATCACGTAGGAACACTGGAGTGGAAAGGAGAAGGTCGCTGTGCTTGGTCCTCCATGATTTGCAGCCGAGCCTCTCGTTTCATCCCATTTAATGTAGATACCTATTCCTATTTCAAGGCTATGCACTCCTTTCATCCTCCCACTGCTTTGATCTGAAGGCCATTTGCAGAACATAATTTCTTTTGTTAGGAACATTCTTTGGAACTGTAGCCTGCAGTTCTCGCTGGGCAATTAATGCCCATTTGTTCTTGGCTCAGAGGCTCCACTTATCTTTATTGTTAATGACCTGGTTGTATTTAGGGACTGTATCATATCCCCTCACAATTTTTGTTTTAGTTGGCTAAATAAACCATGAAAACTTCTCTTGCAAAAGCAAAGTAGGCAGAATCTGGAAGCCATCACAGTCGCTTGTCCCTCAGTTTGCTCCAGGCAGAGATAACCCGATTTGCACTTGGATGTCCAGACTCATGGACAGTATTGCTGTGACTCTCCTCACTGCAGTAGCATTAATACACTTACTTCAGTTTCTGCACGAGCTGTTCTCTCTGCACAGCCCAGGATCCTATTGACCTCTTCCATGGTAGCATCATGCTGACAGTTCATAATCAATCCATGATCCGTTGTGATTGCCACCTCCCTGTTCATTTCTAGCTGATAACCCCCAGCATAGAACTGCAATTCCAATTGCTCCCTGCATTATTTTTGTACTCCTGAAGCACATTTAGTTTCTTTTACTCAAGTCAGATGGTTCTTTCTACATGAAATTCCTATCTTCTCCTGCAGTGATGATGCACCTCAGCTTTACTGGTGGTTTCCATTACCATGGGCTCACTTCAGCATGGGCAGCCTTATGCTTGCAAGTAAGGCTCCTTTCCAAACCTTCCTTTCCAAGTGGTGCCACTGGGTCTTGTTCATCTTTATGACTGAGAATTTCACTCAAAGGTTTTCCAGTGAAGGTTTCTCTCAAGCCTTAGTTCTGGAGCTGGGAAGGTTTTGTAAAGATCGACTCCAGAATGATATAAGATAGACCTCCACCATGCCTGCTCTGAATTAATCCTTTTGTTCTAGCTGTCCAGGAAGTCCTGGTTAGTGATTGGGCCTCACTGGCACTTTGGTATTGCAAGTAATTAACTACAGTATGCACTATATCCTAGCCTGTGTCCCTTTTAGTCTTGTCATATAAAAATGTTTTCCTACAATAATGAATGTTTACAGGACATTAATGACTGTGACAGATAGAAAATGACAGATTGAAACCATAGCAGGAGAAATAAAACTAATTGTATTTTTAAAAAAATTAGCTACTTAAATAGTAGCACTGAAATTTGAGACTCTTGAGAATTTAATTTGAGAGTCTGAACAATCTGATTTCAGAAAAGGAATGTAAAAGTGCCTCAGAACTGTCCAAGTCACCTGATGAGTTAAGTGGCACCTGTGAGTTCGGCAGATGTATGGACACATGGAGACAGACATTTAAACCAGACAGATTTTAATGCTATATTTCTTGCATGAAATGTAAATGCCACTTCCTGCAGACCAGAGTGATTGCCTTTCAAATGTTTTCTCATTACAGCCATGCTCTAATGCCACTTTTTTATTGTAGAAAGCCATAAAAGAGTGCACTTTCTTTTTAATGAAGGCTTTTCCCAACTCTGCTCCTTTCCCAGGTCACCTGATGAATGCATTGGTTCACATCTGCTAAAACCCAGAGTGGTTTGCAAGTGCATTTTTGCTTAGTGGAGACTTGTTGTCCAGCAGATGTGATAAAAAGCTCAATTACCACTTTCTATTCTATGAAAGCTCTTCATAAAAACTCTGCACCACTTGCATCAGAGCTTTGAATCCTCATTTTGCATATTATCAATAGACACCTTGAGAAAAAATACACGTGTACATGTGTGTATACAGCATATGTTTCTGTGTGTAAATGTGATTAGGCAGGACATGCCATCTTCAGAACAGGAGGAGGAAGCAGGAAAGTGTTGCTTTGGAGTTTCCTGGGCTGAAATTCTCTGGGATGTTGTTGCCTTCATAAACATTGGGCAGCCAACCCAACGTGCCACAGGCACTTTGGTGCGGGCCAGGCTGGAGGATGCCTTCTATTAAGGTGATAATGGATTTTTTCACAAAATACACCATCCTTGCCAAGAGCACAGTGAGGGTGTCAGGCACTGCATCTGCAAGTTTCTCTGCAGAGAGCCCATGTTCCCTGCTGCTCCAAACAAGAGAGCTACTGCTCTGGGACTTCTAGCAATGGTAGAAAAACATTGCACTGTCACCAGGAACAAAGGAAACAGAAATCCTGCAGTAAACTCTGCCCAGAAAACTTGAATAAAACAGGTCAGGATAAAACTGATCTTTTCTTGGAGCTTTCTGGGGTTTACCTGGGGAGCTGAAATGGACTTGGACTGTCTGCCAAAGGCAGTGAAGGAGACGGGAGTTGCTTCATCACTTAGCTATAGCAACTCTGGGAGCAGCTATGCTCTGCTTTGCTTTTTTTTGCTTTCTGAGGCTCAAATAGACCTTGTTCCACAAGGAGTTTTCAGTCTCCCTGCTGCTAGACTTACCTTTCATTTCCCTCCTCTGCCCTGCTCCTGTGATCTTCCCCATGTGTCAGTTCTCAACATGTTGGAAAGGTTACAAGGATAAAGCTCCTTTGGGGCCCTTCCTGCCCCTGGGCGAGGAGGCTGGGAGGCCACACTCAGAAGTGATGGGAGATGCTGCCCTTGATGCTGGCATCATTTGACAAGTTTGTAGAGAAAGACCCAGATTTCTCTGGGCTGGAATGGTACAGGATTTGGCTCTTTCTCCTGTGTGTGGCTGCTGTGTGTAGTCGAAATAATGTAAAGTACTATTCACAGAGAAAATAAGTGATGAAAAATTGTTTCTCTGGCCATCAGATGTATTAATTGTATTTCAGCTATTATAGAAATTACTGTAATTTCAGCTCCTGGTCTCATATGAGGATGCAGCTTCTTTGTCAGCAGCTCTGTTCTGGCATACATAACTCATCAGAACATTTGCGTTTGCTTTCAAGGGTGGCTGGAGTGATAATGATTTACTAATGTGTACTGGAGTCAGTTTTAAGCTCAAACACTTGCAAAAACTGATTTTAATATTCAATGGTAGAATCTATAGTTGCTGCTGAAGAGGTTAGTTACATAAGCAGCTGCCAAGGACCAAAATCAGTATGAAGAGCAACATGCCATGTTTGTTGAGGTCATTGTGGAGTTGGACTTGATGAGCCTTGTGAGTCCCTTCCAACTTAGGATATTCTGTGGTTCTATGTACCTGCCCACTGCACCAGACAGCATCTGCCATTTCCAGAGCATTTGTAAGGCAGGAGTTGCTGGAAAAATAGTGTTTCACTGCCAGTGACACCTGTTGTGGCTTGTCCATGGGAAGTGAACAACAGGCTTGTTTGAATGACTTTTATTTCTATGCGCCTTAATTCTTATATTCTTGCGATCTCTTCTCATGTGGTCTGTGGTACCGTAGCTCAAGGCCTTGCCCTTGGTTCAGCCCTCTCAGCTGAATGCAGTTGTTTTCCAGCTCTGGATAAGCAGAGGGCAGTAGGAAGACTGAGGGGTTTGATCTGATAATTTTGTACTTCTGCAATTGCCTCAAATACCTTTATAAGAGTGAATATTAGCTATTAAGTACAGTCAGGGAGTTGATGGTAGAGTCAGAGATAGTCCCTAATCTGAGAGCTGTATTTTATTGCTCTGTCTTTACACACATTGATCCACATCTCTGAGCCGAGTTCAGCCAAACATTAAGCTGGTCAATAAGCACTTAAAATGCATGGTTTTATAAGCAATTCCACATGTCTGTTGGGTGTTAACAGATGTATAGGTAAAATTTTCAGTCCTGCCTAAAGTTCAGGTTTGAATAGAAAGCAAATAAGTTCCTTTACACTGTTGAATTGTGTTGTTTTAGTTGGAAAGACTGAAGACTTTTCTGCTGTGTTAGGTGACTAGCAAGCTTAATTGTTGTTTTCCTTTAAATACAAGCAGAAAAAAAATGACGTGGAAATCGGTGGTGTCTCTTCTAACTCCTGAGGAGCTGTGTGTAGCGCACACCGTTCAGCGAATCAGCCTTTGCCTTCCTGGCAATACATGGTGATTAAAAATACAAACAGTAACTCAGAATCTGCTTTGGTTGGGTTTTTTCCACAGGTTTGTCTATTTTTTTCACCAACTATATTTTCTTTTGTGACAAGTTTAGTTTTTTAAGCAGAAGTGTTGTGACACTGCTGATTTGGCTTTCTGCACTGGGAATGTGACTATAGAAACTGGTTTATGCTTTAAATGGAGCATTGCTTTTTATAATAAGTACTGTCTGTATATGAAACTTTATTTAGGTAAGTAACCTCCAGTAACTTACAGGAGCTTGCTAGTTCCCAGTAAGAGCCTCGCCAAGTACTGAGAGCATTAACACTCTCACTGTGACCTGCTGACTGAATTGCCTTCGGATGGAGCAGGGAGTGCAGCTGTGCAGATGGGAATGGCACAGCACTGTGTCTGTTACAGCAGGATGCTGGACTACTTTGAATCTGATTTTTCTAATTTAGCTAGTTTCTCTGATCTCCATTAAAGTACATGGTCACTTACTTATGTGTTTACATTTTGGGTAGGCTACAAAATATTTTTTAAAGATCTTTACAACAGTGACTTAGAAAAGGTAACTCAGACTGTGGCACCACAGACCTGACATTTCCCACGGCACAGAGCAGCATGGGAGACAGTGTAACAGAGCTGATCAGAGGCTGTGGTGTACCACAAGAGCACTCTTGGCTTACTTCAGTGCCAGCAACTAACTAGGGTCAATGAACTGGTTGCTGCTTGACCACATATTACTTCTGGCAGGTGTGTCCAAACTGCTGCAATTTCTTCCTCATTTTGTCATCAGGCATCTCTCCACTTCCCTCTTAAACCAGTAGTTTTTCTGACATTATAACTTTAGATATGGTCCCTAGCAGTTTTCCATGTGTTTAATTAGAAGACTGCTGTCAGGTGTCTTCTTTTGGGGGGTTTCACAGCTCCACCAGGTACTGGAGAACAAACACTATGCATGTCACAGAGCAGCTGGTATTTTCTGATAGCCCAAGAATATTCCTACTCTACCCTGCCTATGGCTCTTAGTCCCTCTGCTACTTTTCTTGTTGTCTTTCAAGATGCTCATGTTCAATGTGCTTCAGCTTTCTAAGCAGTGAAAATAAAGTGCTGTGCTTCCTGGTGGTTACAGCCTCTCCCATCCAGACTCCTATGGAAATCAGAGCCGTGGCTCTCTAGGCAGAGCACCCTGACACCTGTCTCCAGAGGAACTTCTGTTCCAGTTGCTTAGCTCATTGTCAGCCTTTCCTCTTTGTCTCCTCTGATGGACAATGCATACTTTCTGTGCATTACATGATTTCAGAACAGTCTGCAGCCCACTGTACCATCCTAATGTTTTTTTGGAAGCTGACAAATCGCTTCAAGATTTTCCTCTTGACCTTTGTGCATTAGTCCAAAATGAGGCTTAGCACAGAGTTCACAACATCATCCAGTGTCTTTTTAGAAATTAGTCTGTGTCTCACTGGCCTCTGACTCTCTCAAGAAGAAAAGGATTTGCCCAGACAGAAGGTTGAAGAAATTGCTCTGTGACTTGTGTAGTTCTGCAGGCAACATTTTTTTGGGTATCATCATCAAGTTCTGATTGTCTCTTCTGGTTTGTTACCTTACCTGAATTGCTGTTCAGCTGCTCTTGCAACTTCTAGCTAGCTGTCATTCAGCTAAGCACTTGATTCTACAAATTATTGATTTCCTTGAATCCATTATTTGTGCAAATATCCCATTTTATCATACCCATATCCCTTTCAAGGAGGCAAACCCATCCTTGCTCCAAATGGTGCAGATTGTAAGCTGGACTTCCAGCTGAAAAGTGCTTCCAGTTCCAAATGCCTTGTTCCACTTGGATACCTCCATGCCTGAGGTATGTTAATTGAACCAGCTTTTGCCTATTTGTCTTCTCCAGTCTCTTGGATTTCCAGTTGAAGGGTCTTGTCCAATACTGAGAACTTCTTTAATGGTCATCCTGTTTTCATTTACATCTGATGTGGTTTACTGAACAGGCAGCAAGTGAGGGCGACAGCCATGTGTAGTTGGCAGGTCCTGGCAGACCCTGTTAGCCCTTATCAAGTCTTTTCAGTGCCTTCAGGTTGTACCTGACTGGCCTTTGCATCTCATCCTTCTCACAGATTCACTGAAATGCTCTTTGACAGCTGCTGTAGACAAGACAGGACTATGACCTGAAAAACCACCTCATCTGAGGAACCTCCACCACTGAGGACCTGCATTGACTCAGCATTTTATTTAGCAAGACAAAGCCCTGTCAACAGTATCTGAAATTAATTTTTTTGTGTGCCAGTGCCTTTAATTTGGTTTATATTTGGACCTCTTTGCTAACTGAAACCCAGGATCAGAACTACATGGTCTCTGTAACTTTGATGGATAGGGATGGAGAATGGTAGGAATTGCTGAAACCAGTAGTTTAAGAAGGTAAACTGCCACATTGCTGTGTCCCCAGGTGCAATAGCAAGTCTGAGTGTGTATTATTACTAGGCACATAGACACACAATACCTGTACCCACAGTCCACCACACAGATGGAAAATCCAGCACTCGTGACCACAAGCAGTGGAAAACACACATTTGTACATGATGGAACCTTCCAGGAGCTGGTGTTAGGCAACCAGTCTGTCACAGTTGGCCCATGGATCCCCATATCTCCCCAGCTCATGGCTAGGGGTCTGCAGCCTCACCCCAGTTGCTGGTACTCGGTCCTCCTCCCCCACACGCAGTCACAGAAACACATGAATGGCTTCAGGCAGTCACTGAATGTGACCCAGTACCTGCTCCCTGGATCCTCTGGTGTTCCCAGCGCCTTGTGCACAAATGCTCTTGCACATTTACTCACACCCAGGTCTCTGGCAGTTAGTCCACACCTATCACCCTACCTGTACCTGGCACCCAGAATCTCTGGGCTTTCTGGTAGGTGGCTGAAGTGCCTGATCCCCCCAGGTGAACTGAAGAGCATTTCCTCTTGAACGATCTGCTGGGTGTCATACCCAGGCCACAGGCTGATCTCCTCTGATAGCCTGGTTCATGCTTGTCATCACTGATTAGGTTCTTGGGGTTCTTCCATCTTCATTGTTCCTTTGCTTCTTTGTTGTCATGTGCTTCATGAAGCCTTTAATCACATACCCTAAAGAAGAGTCAGTCTGTGACCAGAGCAAGAAGTCTTTAGGCTACATGCCAAGAAGACTTCATAAATGTAGTAATGTCAAGACAGTAACAGAAAGGATGCTTCTGTCAGATTTGCTGTGGAACTGAAGCCCAACGAGACAACTTATTATGCTTTAAGGCTCCATAGTCTCTATGCATGCAATAAATGTTGGTCTGGTATAGATTTAGGTCAGCACAGGCATTTTCATATCTATGAAAACTGAACCTTTGAGCACCATAAGTCAGTAAAAGAGTTGATGACAAGCATAAAAAATTAACTTCTAAAAGATTTAGAGGACAATTTAGCTGTGATACTAGAAATATTAAGTGCTGGAGGATTCCAGGCTAAGGATTTCTTCAGTATGTTAATATTTTTTTAATCCTAGTTTTCAATGTGGTACAAACTTGCACATTAGTTACTGCCAAGGATTAGTTGTAAATGAGCAAACATAATCCATGTTGTATAATGTGTTGAAGGGATGAGTGAAGCAGCACTATAGCTGAGTATTTAGCAAATCCCCATGTGATGTTTTTAGAGAAGATTTTAGATTATTTCCTTTTCAGCTGTGCAAAACCAGGTATCAGTGATGCCACCAGTAACACTGGCAGAGAATTGGGCAGTGTTTGGTGTTGTCAGAATGAACCATAAATTCAGTCCAAGAATTAAAGGAACTGCTCTTTGCAACAGAAATTGAGTTCTGCAGGCAGAACTTCAGACAGGAGTTTTGTTGTTTGCTCCTAGTTGCAGATATCTGAGTTCACTCTGGGGAAACTCCTGCTGGCTTAGTGGGTGAGTATCTCCTGGAAGTGGGTAGCATCTCGTGAGCCCCTGGGTGAACACACGGCTAACACTGAGGCCCAGATGTGCTTCTGCCTGAGCTGTTTATTCCATATGGCCCAGACTTCCAGAAGTCTTTTGTTCCCTCAGTTCACATCTAAAACAGAACTTACTGTCAGTGGTCTGTATTTGCCTCTCAAGACCTGATTTATCTCTTTTGGATGTCAACGGGAACTTTCCCATGGACTTTCAGAGTTAACTAAAGTTCAAAAATAAACATTTTTAAGCTTTATTTTTGTTTAGTGGGATAAACAAAAGCCCTCAGCTCAAGCCAGTGGAAACACAGTGAAGCCTGTGCCGAGTGTTCTAGAAACTTTTCAATGTTAAACCAGCCAATATTAATGCGTTTTCCCTGTTCTCCACAAATACTCAGCTAATTGTCCGTTCTCACCCAGGCTCGAGGAGGGAGCGCTGTGGGCACG